>NW_020666098.1:0-1036 GCF_002925995.2 Terrapene triunguis | reverse complement strand
GAACATCCCTCTTCCAATAATGCCATTTGAAGTCAGTTGACAAGAACTACATGTTTGCATGAGTAAAGTGTTTGTTTGTTTGTTTGTTTGTGGTGCTTCTAAGTTTGTCTTCTAGATAGCTTTTAAATAAATGGAGCTTGTCTAACCTATTTTTAAAACCAGTAGGGGCATGCAGTAATATTTGTCCATACTTACTGGATATGGGAAGTTCTGATGTACTCCACTTAGAACAAGTTGTATACTCTTCAAAAGGAGGTGTCTGCCATCTCTTTCAATTGTAGGAGAGTGTTGGTGGTGCTGCATAGAATCATATTTTTATATAGTTCTATTGACATTTGAGTGGCACACTTCACAAATCAGCCAGGGTAGTTTGTTGAACAATATCTTGCACACAACCTTATCCATTATTGGACTCTGTTGAAGGAGGGAGAATGTTGGCCCGTATACTTGTCAAAAAGTCCCATGGGATCTTAAATTTCAAGAGAGCTGCATTTTGACATCCTGTTTAAAGGATAACACGAATAGCTTAGTGTCCCTTCCAGTCCTGTGCTTAAATGAGGGCAATGGGGATGAACCCAGGTTTGTTATGAGACTCTAACCCCACAGTCTTCTAGAACTTTGCTTAGTTAGAAATGAGGGGTGGGGGGGAATACTGATAAAACTTGCTTAATGAAACCAGAAGACTCTTATTTAAGTTTTAAGTTATGTTAATAATGTTTCTCTGCCACTTAGGCCTCATCTATTCTATTACAAATAGGTGACCTAGTTATAATAAGGCTAAAAGTGTAGAGCGTATCTAATTGCGGCCCCTTAACAAGGTTAAAACCCTGGACTGTCCCCCTAACATGGTTAGAACCCATCTACACTACAGCTTTGAAGTGATATAGTAGTAGCGTAGCTGGAGTCTGATGCAGACAAGGGTAAAACATGGTCTTTTGGAGGGATTTTCATGCACATTCCTGTCCTCTGACCAAACACATCCTGCTAGTTCAGTGGTGGGCAACCTGTGGCCCGTCAGGGTAATCCACTGGCGGGC
>NW_020666097.1:0-1067 GCF_002925995.2 Terrapene triunguis | reverse complement strand
GAACATCCCTCTTCCAATAATGCCATTTGAAGTCAGTTGACAAGAACCACATGTTTGCATGAGTAAAGTTTTTGTTTGTTTGTTTTTTGGGTTTTTTTGAGGTGCTTCTAAGTTTGTCTTCTAGATAGCTTTTAAATAAATGGAGCTTGTCTAACCTATTTTTAAAACCAGTAGGTGCATGAAGTAATATTTGTCATTACTTACTGGATATGGGAAGTTCTGATGTACTCCACTTAGAACAAGTTGTGTACTCTTCAAAAGGAGGTGTCTGCCATCTCTTTCAATTGTAGGAGAGTGTTGGTGGTGCTGCATAGAATCATATTTTTATATAGTTCTATTGACATTTGAGTGGCACACTTCACAAATCAGCCAGGGTAGTTTGTTGAACAATATCTTGCACACAACCTTATCCATTATTAGACTCTGTTGAAGGAGGGAGAATGTTGGCCCGTATACTTGTCAAAAAGTGCCATGGGATCTTAAATTTCAAGAGTTGCATTTCGACATCCTGTTTAAAGGATAACACGAATAGCTTAGTGTCCCTCCCAGTCCTGTGCTTAAATGAGGGCAATGGGGATGAACCCAGGTTTGTTATGAGACTCTAACCCCACAGTCTTCTAGAACTTTGCTTAGTTAGAAATGAGGGGTGGGGGGAATACTGATAAAACTTGCTTAATGAAACCGGAAGACTCTTATTTAAGTTTTAAGTTTTGTTAATAATGTTTCTCTGCCACTTAGGCCTCATCTATTTTATTACAAATAGGTGACCTAGTTATAATAAGGCTAAAAGTGTAGAGCGTATCTAATTGCGGCCCCTTAACAAGGTTAAAACCCTGGACTGTCCCCCTAACATGGTTAGAACCCATCTACACTACAGCTTTGAAGTGATATAGCAGTAGCGTAGCTGGAGTCTGATGCAGACAAGGGTAAAACATGGTCTTTTGGAGGGATTTTCATGCACATTCCTGTCCTCTGACCAAACACATCCTGCTAGTTCAGTGGTGGGCAACCTGTGGCCCGTCAGGGTAATCCACTGGCGGGCTACGAGACAGTTTGTTTACATTGAC
>NW_020666096.1:0-1063 GCF_002925995.2 Terrapene triunguis | reverse complement strand
GGAAATTTTAAGAAAGCAATGCAGGGCAATATCCTAGACTTGTTCATATGCTATTATAGACATTACCTCACTGTACCTATTTCAGCAAAGCCATTCAAAACGTTTGAATGCACAGTAACTCATACTTTTATTTTGAAGTTCAGTCTTCTAGGGTTTAGCAGGAACTGCAAAGTCATTAAGTTGTGTGCCCTTCAAAAATTACATATGTCCATAGGTAGTGTCCATAGGAAATGAATTACTCTCTTTCTCTCTTCCCCTCATATAGTCCAAACGATCTCCTGTATGGTGAACTTGCAGATGCTCCAAAGCCATTGAGCCACCCTAGGCCCAGGTTCAAGGACATTTGCAAGAGGGACTTGAAAACGTTCAAAATAGACACCACAAGCTGGGAAGATGCAGCTACCAACAGGCTACACTGGAGGGCTGCATTGCACCAAGGAGTCGTTGCGGCTGAAAAGAGATGGTTGAGAGACAGGAAAGTGAATTGAGCGAAGAGGAAAGTGCATCAGGCCTCAAATGCTAGTAGTGCACCAGCTTCATCTTCTGGCCTGCACTTTATGCCTCCATAATCTGTGGCAAGGACTGTCACTCAACACAGCCATTCACGAAACTGCAGACTGAACCATAGTATCTGAACTACTTTGGCACTTGCACGATTGTCTTTCGAGAAGGATGGTTCCCATTCTATATGCATATAGGGAAAGTGCCAGTGACATCCTGGCCTTACCATTGATGACATGGGTTACTTATTGAGATACCACAAAACACAGCTTACTGGACACTATTTCCTGGGACCAGTGGATATGACTCAGATGATCTACCTCAGGGTTTCTCAAACAGGGGTCGCCGCTTGTGTAGGGAAAGCCCCTGGCGGGCCAGGCTGGTGTGTTTACCTGCCCCATCCGCAGGTCCGGCCAATCGCGGCTCCCACTGGCCGCGGATCGCTGCTCCAGGCCAATGGGAACTCTGGAAGTGGCGTCCAGTAAGTCCCTCGGCCTGCGCTGCTTCCAGCAGCTCCCATTGGCCTGGAGCAGCGAACCGCGGCCAGTGGGAGCCGCGATCG
>NW_020666095.1:0-1035 GCF_002925995.2 Terrapene triunguis | reverse complement strand
CTGGTCACCCTAGCTGGAGTGCAAGAGGCAGAGTGTGGAAGTTAGGGAAGAATCTCTCTGGTACGTTTCACTGCAACCCCCCACACTGGAGAACTCTCCAGCTGTGCTGGGGATTATCGGGGGTCCCAGGGATGCCCCATGGTGGCAGTCCCCAGTACCTTTTTCTGCAGCTATCCTGGGGATGCGGAACAGATCCTAGCTTTGGGGAGCTCAGAGGAACCCCAGGCATCCTTTTCTACAACTTCCGGGGAGCGGGGGCAGGCGGAGAGACTGCCGTTTTTCTCAGGGTGCCTGGCCCTGGTGAAGTCCCAGGCTGTCTGGAGGCTTTCTGCACATCTCCAGCACACTGTGTGGGAGATGGGGCTCTCGGGCTCTCTCCTGGGGTGAGTCCCTGGTATCAGGGGGCATCCAGAAACAGGGAGAACAGGTGTCCTGTCTTTCATGAGAGGTCATCCCACTCACTGGGTGGGGGGGATCCCAATGGGGGCTTCCAGACCCAGAAAGTTCTTCAGGACTTTTTGATAAAGTCCCAGTACTGGGCGGGGAGTGTCCAGAGGGAAAGGGGCTAGGGGTTGCCCATGCTCAAGCGGAGCTCTCTGGGGGGAGCTGCCACTTGCTGGATAAGGAGTCTGGAGATGGGGTGTCTCTGGGGCTGCTCCTGCCCAATGAAAGCTTCCACAGCCCCTTGCTGGGGTTTCTCAAGAGCTTCACATGCTGGGGGGGGAGGGGGTGTCTCCCCAGGAAGGAAGTTAGGGGGAGGGGAGTTCCAAGGTGGGTTCAGGGGGAGTGCCAGAGAAGGACTCTGAGGTGGGTCCCTGACTGGGGGCACTGGTAGGGAGAGACTCTGAGGCAATGGGGTCCCCGAGGGGGGGTCCTGAGATGGGGGCCCAGGGGTGCAGCCCAAGAGGAGGGAGCTGATCGGGGTGAGGACTCCAGGGGCGGTCCCGAGGGGATTGATCGGGGATGGGGACTCCTAGAGAGACGGGGACTCCAAGGGGGGGCAGGGGCTGAGGCGGGGACTCCGGGGAGGGGGGC
>NW_020666094.1:0-1167 GCF_002925995.2 Terrapene triunguis | reverse complement strand
CACAGAGCAGCGACTTCAGCTCAGCCCTGGCCCAGGCCATGCCCACAGAGGGCAGGAGCGGCCCTGGCCCCAATCCCGGATCGGGGCACCTGTCCCCAGCTCCAGCCCCAGCCGTGAGGGAAGGAGGGAGGAGTGGAGTACCATTTGCAGAGAGGGGTACAATTCAAAGGGAGAAAGGATAGCAGAATCTGGTCCTTAACTAAAATTATAGAATAGTGGACAACGTAAGCAGGTGCAAAAGTTGGCTGTGCTCCTTTGCAGGTAGCACTAATACAGCCTTTAATCCACATACTATTACAAAGCTTGTTTACATAGGTCTAAGTAATAGCTGTCTCAGCAAGGGTACATAAGAGAAGCAGGGGGGAAAGGTTCACAGAAATGTTACGGAGAAGGGGACACCTAGCTACATAGTGCAGCCCTTATGTGGCTCCTTGTGTTCCTTAAGCATGGGGGGAGGGGAGGGAGACAGCAAATTAGCCACAGAAGGGCTCACACAGCCATAATGCCTCCTTCCACCACCACTCCACTATTATTGGTCACCACTCTTTCCCTATTTTAGCTTCCCCCGAACCACTCCTATACTCACTATGATCCGCTGGCTTTGAGACACATCATCTGGTCTCTGTCACTCTGCAGTACATGAATCTTGACACGGGGTACCAGTAACATTTTTACTTAATCATTTAACTTCTTTATTGCCGGATTTTTTCCCCCTGGTCTGGACAAGACAGTAGAAAATGCAATAGGGAGCTATACTGGATGATGAAATTTGCCTCTTCTATTTCAAGCTTCTGTGATATTCAAATATCCACTTCCGCTATCTAACTGTGGGTGCATCCAAAGTACCCTACTTATATACCTGCTATATTATGGATTCATGAAAGCAGCATCTTCTAGAAGTAATATTTGAAAACATGGTATTTTTTAAGAACACTGTTTAACCACAGAGATTTCTAATATAGGTGTCCAAAACCAAATGTACTGATCCATATGCTAGCTACCTGTTGATTCCTAGAAGTACCACCATCTCTTTTTATTCCTTTTCTCAGTAGTTAGGCTCAAATTTTCTCAAGCAGGGTTGCAAACAATATATTTCCAGAAACATTGTCATTGCCACCATCTTGTAGGATGTTTTCTCATTTGACTTTTATAAGAAGTGCAGATAGT
>NW_020666093.1:0-2049 GCF_002925995.2 Terrapene triunguis | reverse complement strand
CAGCCCTTACCTGGTACAACAGAAGCTGCAGAAAAGGTTGGAATGCAGAAGGCAGCAAGGAAACTGCAGCTTGAGCATGAACAGAAACTAGCAGACATTGGATGGCTGGAAAAGCAAAAGGTAGCCGAGATACAGAGAGAAGCTGATGAAAGGAAGAAGAAAGCTCACCAGATGCAACAGGACATGGCCTGATTTCAGTTCCAAGTCAGAAAAGCTGGGGAAGAACAGCAGAAATTGTATCCTCCTGAAAGTCCAGTTTCTAACGATGTTGGTCTGTTGTATAACTCTGAGCAGTTGTCTGGGTGTAACCGAATGTACCCCATAAGCTGTGCCAATGCTCGGTATGGGAGTGGTAATGGAAAATTCATAGAGAGTGTGAATGTTGTAGTCCTCTATGAGTTTACTGTACGTGTGCCTTTAGCCAGAATCCACCTTGAATGGAATGGGACTCAGCATGAAGTTATAGCTGGAGTAAGGGGGTTATTGCCTAAGGATCTTTTGACTGGGGAAGATACCAAAGGTTTGTTCAGTCCAGGTAGCCAGTCACAGAACAGGAATGATCTTCAACCTGTGTCTGTATGGGCAATACTAGCTGTAGTGAGACAGACCCAAGGATGGAGAGCTCTTGGGATGCAGTCAGTGATGTTGGTGTCATCCCTTCCTGCATCAATTTTGCATTGTGGGTGTGACGTTACTGACATGAATTGGGACCGTATAGATCATTGTTGCAACCAAGGTCCTGTAGTGGCACCAAATCTTGTATAAAGGAGGTCAAATAAGGTGCCTACGACCAGGTTATGGGTTGCTGGGTATGATTATGCTATCTGGGTGCATGTGTCATTTTTGTAGTTGAAGTTGTGAATATTGGCTCTAGACTGTCTATATTTCACACTTATGCTATGCTTCTGGGAGACACCCCAGACAAGTTGGTGTTAGCTCTGCCTAGCCTGCTTGATGGCCCATTAAGGCCCATCAGCTACACAACTGACCCATTGAGAGAAGGCAAATACGCCTTGTGACTCAGCAAAGTACGCAGGGACTGGCCCATGTGACTCCAGACTCCATTTTGCTGTAATTTTCCACAGTGAGGACAAAGAGGTGTTCTTACACCTGGAGGAGACTATGAAAGGCTGATGCCTCATCTCCATCTTGTCTTCAATCCTGCTTCATACCTCTGGAGGGACTTTGCTACAAACTGAAGCTCTGAACAAAGGACTGAGGACCCATCCCAGCTGGGGATGTTCCAGAGACTTGATTTGAACCTGCAGTTTATTCCATCCCGGCTGCAAGCCTGAACCAAGAACTTTGCCATTACTGTACGTAACTGATTCCATGTAACCAATTCTAGCTCTCATCTAGATCTTCTTTCTTTTATGAATAAACCTTTCGATTTTAGATTCTAAAGGATTGGCAACAGCGTGATTTGTGGGTGAGATCTAACTTGTATATTGAGCTGGGTCTGGGGCTTGGTCCTTTGGGATCGGGAGAACCTTTTTCCTTTTACTGGGGTATTGGTTTTCTTAACCATCTGTCCCCATAACGAGTGGCACTGGTGGTGATACTGGGAAACTGGAGTGTCTAAAGGAATTGCTTGTGTGACGTGTGGTTAGCCAGTGGGGTGAGACCGAAGTCCTCTCCGTCTGGCGGGCTTGGTTTGCCTTAGAGGTGAAAAAACCCCAGCCTTGGGCTGTAACTGCCCTGCTCTAAGCGATTTGTCCTGAATTGGCACTCTCTGTTGTGTCCCGCCAGAACCAGCACCGTTACAGCCACTCAGCGGGGCTGGGTGGAAAATGGAGCCCGTCCTGCTACTTTGAGGCCTTTTGTCAGAGCAATTACAAAATTGGGTGATCAAGATAATAGCGCTGCTGTAACAACCGTAGATGCCTGGGAGGCGACTGACTGCGTGTTGCACGGCATCCGGATTGAAAAACTAGACCAGCCTCAAATGAACATAGGAAACGGATTCAAAACTGGCTAACTGATGGATCTCCAAACAGAATCGGAAATGGGACATCGTCAGCGAGCCGGGGTGTTTCCAGTGGGCTCCCG
>NW_020666092.1:0-4614 GCF_002925995.2 Terrapene triunguis | reverse complement strand
GTAACAGGAGAGTAACAGTGAGGGTACATCTACACTACCCGCCGGATTGGCAGGTAGCGATTGATCTATCGGGGATTGATTTATTGCATGTGGTGTAGACGCGATAAATCGATCCCCGATCGCTCTCCCATTGACTGCTGAACTCCAGCTCGGCGAGGCAGAAGCAAAGTCGACGGGGGAGCGGCGGCCGTCGATCTCACGCCGCGAGGACGTGAAGTAAGTGATTCTAAGTCGATCTAAGATAAGTCGACTTCAGCTACGCTATTCTCGTAGCTGAAGTTGCGTATCTTAGATTGACCACCCCACCCCCCCCAGTATAGACCAGGCCTGAGTAACATGCTCCCTGCTGGGAGAGGCTATTTATTGTTTCCTCTGTGCAAAGTAATTTCTGTTCTGGCTTAATGGAAACAAAACAGGAGAAAGGAGAATGGAGGAAATTATATTTACTTACTGAATAATCCAAATCTTTTTCTTAAAAACATGAACAATTTGAACAATCTCTATTAGAAATCTCTATTCCTCTGTAGCTAAAACTCTCCATAATTACAGCTCCTTGACATTTTTCACACAAAAATGTCTCTCACCTCAATGTGTGGCATCAGCAAAATCAGGGATTCTCTGGAAATGTTGATTTTTACGACATTACTCTAGATTCTGATCAGGAGAATCAAAGTGTAATTGCAAACAATTGAATCATTTCCATTTCAGTCTAAAATATCCAGATTTTCTGTTTCCACATTTCTGCAGGAAAACATTTCAGAACATTTAGTTCCCGGAACATTTCAGTATCTTGACATTTCAGTCTGATTCAGAAAGGGGAGCAATTGCAAAAGTTCCAAATTTCACACCCCTAGAAAATTCTGTTTTCTGACAAGCTCTGCCATCACGGTGCAGTTATCAGTCAGGGTGACAACTTCCCCTTGAGTCTCTCCGAGATTGTCCCAGCAGGAGAGCGTCCCTGCCCTCCCCCAAGTGACCTACCCCAGTGATAGTTCTAGGCACTGACAGCTGGTGACCCTGCACATGGTCTTACTCTGCTGCTCTCCCTGGTGTTGGGGGCTGGGAGTGCTCCAGAAGCAGCATCTATAGGGGAATCCTCTGCGGAGCCTACATCACATCCCCAGGAAAGGTCCAGTGGTAAGTCACAGGGTTGCAATGAAACGCTCCCTCTTGCAGAAAAGGGACTATAATTAAACAGCTATTGGAGCAGGGTCCTGCACCTGCGTCTTCTACCTCCCAGTGCCCTGATCCCCTGGCAATAGAGTCATTGTCACTTTCTCCCTCTGACCCAGGGACTATTTAATTATTTAGCCAAAGTGGAGCAGATTGATCAGAAGAGATTGAGGGAGCCCCACATCAGAATATCCCAGACCCCCGTGGTTAGGGCAGTCACCTGAGCGGTGGGAGACCTGTGTTCAAACCCTTCCTCCCCATCAAGCACAGCAGGGAGTGGAACCTAAGGCTTTGTCTACACTGGCAATTGAAAGACAAAACGTTTGTCTTTCAGAGATGTGGTGACACAGCCATGTCACTAAACGCTGTGTAGTGTAGCCATAGCCTTAGTCTCCCATATGCCAGGTGAGTGACCCAACCACTGGGCTCAAAGTTATAAAGGAGCCTCTGCCGGCAACTCTGGATTTTGTCTGAGCCCTGATCCAAAGGGGTGCTCAGCGCACTCCTACAGGATTGGGGCCAACAGGCAAGACAGGCTTTCCACTGCCGGCCTGCTGGTTTGAGGATCCCTTTGGGCTTAGGTGTGAGGTAGATGTCTGGGCACCTGGAGTGAGGCAGCAGTGCCCAGGCTCAGAAGCAGAAATTTAGGAAGTTGGGAACTTTTACCATAGAAATGTTGGCGGTGAGTGAGTTTAGCTGCCTGCAGAGTTAGAGGCAGCCAGGCAGAAGTTTTCTGGATTTCAGTGGCACCTAATTCTGGGAGTTCGGTATCTAAACCTGGGCTTTAGTCACCTAAGTACCATTGTGGATCTGGGTCAACATGGCTCTCTGCCTCAGTTTCCCATCTGTAAAATGGGGATGTCACTTACCTTCACTGTAAAATGCTTGAGATCTACTGATGAAAAGTGCTATGTAAGCGTTAGGGGAGGAGGAGGAGGGTGAAATGGCCCATGACTCTCCACATGTTCGTGACCTGCCATTACAAGGAAAGACAGAAGCTTAGAGGCAGAAAATTGTTTCTCATTTTGACTTTCTGGGCTGGTGTATCCAGGACCAGAGCAACCATAGTCTAAAGCGGCCTTGAGGCTGCTTCAAACTATGCTGGGAATAGGAAGGATGTAGAAGGTGCCCCAGGCTTGTGGGGCTGCAAATGGTTCCTTTCTGTGGCTTTTCCCCAGAGCTGTGTCCCACTGGGCAAGGTTGAGCCATTAAATTCAGGCCAGGATGAGTTTTCAGCCGATGAGTCATACGTTAAAAATCCACAAACTATAAGGGACCAAATTCTCATCAGTAGGAGTTTTGCAACTCACCTCATAGAGACCTGGACTTGGCCCAAAAAGTATGGTTTGAAAATTCTGTTTCCCAACTAATGTTAAGTAGCCATTGCTCTCGCTAGATGACACTTCCCACTAGGTTTTCTTGCGTCTCTGTTCTCTCCTTGTTTCCCAGGTAATAAGCACAGCTCAGAGCTTCAAGTTCTCTCTTACCTGGTTACTCTGGTGCACAATATTTCCTTTCTGATGCAGTTTAGTGTCAGCCTCTTTTTTGCTATCAGCTTGTGCATCACTGTTGAAGCAAATGTGTTTTTTCTGCAAAGCTCTACTTTGCCAAGGGTCTGTTTCTTAACTCTATTTTGAGATCATCTGCCAACCTCAAACAATCCGATTATTTCCCCTGAATATTAAATCACTTCTGTGCACTCTAATTTGGTTAGGTGGAGTAACAGAGGACATCAGTCATGTTAGCAGGAATGGTGAGAGAGAGAGACAGAAGAATATAGAAAGTGTATGCAGATTTCAATGTGCAGCTTAGATCAATGCCTCATTCATGATCTGGAGGATGGTGTGAATTGCACCCTCAGCAAATTTGCAGATGACACTAAACTGGGAGGAGTGGTAGAAACGCTGGAGGGTAGGGATAGGATACAGAGGGACCTAGACAAATTAGAGGATTGGGCCAAAAGAAATCTGATGAGGTTCAACAAGGACAAGTGCAGAGTCCTGCACTTAGGACAGAAGAATCCTGTGCACTGCTACAGACTAGGGGCCGAGTGGCTAGGCAGCAGTTCTGCAGAAAAGGACCTAGGGGTTACAGTGGACGAGAAGCTGGAAATGAGTCAACAGTGTGCCCTTGTTGTCAAGACGGCTAAAAGCAATTTGGGCTGTATAAGTAGGAGCATTGCCAGCAGATGGAGGGACGTGATCATTCCCCTCTATTCAGCATTGGTGAGGCCTCATCTGGAGTATTGTATCCAGTCTTGGGCCCCACACTACAAGAAGGATGTGGAAAAATTGGAAAGAGTCCAGCAGAGGGCAACAAAAATGATTAGGGGGCTGGAGCACATGACTTATGAGGAGAGGCTGAGGGAACTGGGATTGTTTAGTCTGCAGAGGAGAAGAATGAGAGGGGATTTGATAGCTGCTTTCAACTACCTGAAGGGGGGTTCCAAAGAGGATGGATCTAGCCTGTTCTCAGTGGTAGCAGATGACAGAAAAAGAGTAATGGTCTCAAGTTGCAGTGGGGGAGGTTTAGGTTGGATATTAGGAAAAACTTTTTCACTAGGAGGGTTGTGAAGCACTGGAATGGGTTACCTAGGGAGGTGGTGGAATCTCCTTCTTTATAGGTTTTTAAGGTCAGGCTTGACAAAGTCATGGTTGGAATGATTTAGTTGGGGATTGGTCCTGCTTTGAGCAGGGGGTTGGACTAGATGACCTCTTGAGGTCCTTTCCAACCCTGATATTCTATTCTATGATTCTATGAATTCCTGCTGGCTCAGCTGGGTGAACTGGACAGGGAGATTGTGAAGAAACGGGGTGAAAATGCAACCAACTTTTCCAAGCCAATTGCTAATCACAACAAGCTGATCAGTGAGCTGGAGGGGCAGGGCCAGCAGCCAGCGAGTGAATTCCTGCAGGTGAGACTGTTCCAGCCACCCAGATCCCTGCACAGAGACAGGACAGCTCCTGAATCATGAGCACTGGAGTCCAGCACTCAGAGATACAGTGTAACTCGGTGTGTGCACGGCAGAGACAGGAATTATTATTGTTCTTTGCAGAGTTACAGATGTGTAGATGTTAGAGATGGAAAAGCCCCATTCGCTCAGAGAATTCATGGCTTTGAGACCAGGGCAGGGCCTCTATTTCCTGTATTTGTAAACTCCCTTCTGATCCCTGTTGACGCCTGGCGGTTACCGTTTCACTGGTTTGTTTGTTTTGCCCTAATTCCTTCCCTGCAGACTTTACTGTCCCTGAATAGTCTTGTTTCTTTGGCTGCCTCCCCCTTTCCATTCCCAGGACAGGTTGGTTTATCCTCAGACCTCGGGGCAACCCCTTAGGGAGCAGGGCCGCCCAGAGGATTCAGGGGGCCTGGGGTCTTCGGTGGCGGGGGAGCCCCCGCCGCCGAATTGCCGCCAAAGACCCGGCACTTCGGCGGTGGGTCCCG
>NW_020666091.1:0-1053 GCF_002925995.2 Terrapene triunguis | reverse complement strand
CTTACCAATTACAAGTCATTTACTAGGGAATACCCTTCCCAGCCCTTTAAAAAAATATTAACCTAACCAACTGAACAACAGGGGGATTGGGATGGTGATGAGGAATAAGGGAATCCCTCTGACTTCCCCTATCTTCCCCTGCTGTTACAGAGGGTGAAATGACATTTTTCCGTATCCCTGCCCTGTTCCTGCTCTTTCTTACAGTTCAATATATTTTAAGTGAGGAAAATGGTAGTAAAAATATCTGTTTTCCAGCACAAACTGAAGCAACATCAGAGCAACTGGGAATGAAAAAAATTGTTCCCCAAGGGGGAACTTGATGACTAACAATTGCTTTGAACTGGGGGAACAGTATAACCGTGATGCTCACGGTTTGTTTAGACTAGGAAAAGTGATGGGGTTTAGGTCAGGTCAAGGGGAAAGCTAATGCAACCACTGCACCTGGGCTGCATCTGCTCTACAACTATAATGGTCTTTTTACACCAAGATCACTAAGTTGAGCAGCCAATGCCATGTACAGTTCTAGTGGATGTAAGGCACAGGTAGTTTTTGCCTCAGTGTAGCTTGTTGGGAATCAAACCTCTCTCTCCCACCTGGAGCGGATGAACATTCCTGGCTGGAGGGACACACGCTCCTACAACTCAAAAGGAAAGGAGTTGATAGAAAAGATCACAGGACTGACCCCAAAGAAGGTGAGCTGCAAAAGGCAGAAGCAGGCAACTCATCTGGTGGAGCTGAGAGACCACGGTGAAGATGGTGCAAAAATCTTTGGCCAGCCCTAGTCAAGGCATTTATTACAGTTCTCTCTCATGTGGATTTTTTGATGTGTAATAAGGCTTGAGCTCTGATTGAAACTTTTCCCACACTCAGAGCACGTGTAGGCTCTCTCTCCTGTGTGGATTCTAAGATGTGTGATAAGGTGTGAGTGCTGATTAAAGCTTTTCCCACACTCAGAGCATGTGTAGGGCGTCTCCCCTGTGTGGATTCTCTGATGTGTGATAAGGTGTGATCTCCGATTGAAGCGTTTCCCACACTCAGAGCACGTGTATGGCT
>NW_020666090.1:0-1300 GCF_002925995.2 Terrapene triunguis | reverse complement strand
GAGACAGCCTAGGAAGCCGTGGGCTTGTGACAATGTTGTTCCCTGGCTTCTCTAATGGAGGGATGGGGGAGTGGGAGCGAAGATGGAAGGACAAAGGTTTCTAGCCCCAGTTGGCTTCAGGTCCCAGTGGGGCCCTGAGTCAGCCTCAGTGGACCCCCTTTGTAAAGGGCTCCCCCTCTGAGAGCAGTGCAGCCCCCTCAACTGGGAGGGCTGTGATGCCCGACGCCCCCAGGGAACAAACAGGACGTGGCACCTGAACCCCTGGACTCCTCGCTCCCAGGGCTTTTCCTTTCCTGTGCCCAGGAACCGACTCGCTCTTTCAACTCCATCCTGAACAGCACCTCCCTCTGGGATGGCGGAGACAAGTGGGAGGTGGGGTCAGCCGTGACGGTCCTGCTGCAGAGCGTGGAACTGGCCGCACTGGCCACTGCGCTCCGGTCTCCGGAGAGGACAACACAGAAAGTGACGACAGAGTCTATGGGTGAGGGGGGACGTGTGGCTCTCGGCGCCACCTGCTGGCTGCCGTGAGATACGAGGTTATACACTGCCCCAAATCCACTGGAAGTTAGAGCCTATATACCATTGTGGATGTGAGCCTGTGTTCAGTACAGACACAGAACAGCACTGACCCTGCACCAAGAAATATAACTCAGCCCCACCAGTGCCCCCAGGAGCAACAATAATGCCCGAGATGGGCTTAAATGTAATATTTGGCATTCCACCACTAGAGGCTGCCAAGCTGAGCCAGGCGCCTCCCCCCACCCTCGCTACTCCCCCTGCTGGGGACGCAGCATCCCCAGGGAGACACAGCCAGAATGGGGGGAGGGGATACGGGGTTGATCAATGGAACTCGGCGGGGGGGCTCCAAACTTCCCCCTCCCACAGTGCGGAAGAGCCCAGAAGCCCCCCAGCTCCAGGTGGAGTGGGAGGGGGGTGGATCTAGCCCAGAATGGACAGATTCCCAGGGAAGTGGTTTCAGAGCGAGGGGCTCTGTCATTCCTCACCCCCACCCCCCACAGCTATCGAGACGCGGCTCGTCACCGGGAACTGCAGCCGGGACAGCGAGGTCTTCACGTTGAGAGCTCACGAGGAGACGATGGTCGTGCACTGTGATACAGTCACCGGGGCAGCCACACAAGGTACCCTCCTGGGGATGGAGACACCCAGGGCCCAAACCACGGCACAGAGTGGTTCCTGGGCACTGAACCCCAGTCTGGGTTCCCCTGTTCCTCCCTCCCTCCCCATGGATCCCTAGGCCGGGCCCTGGCCTCTGTCTCTCGCCCTGGAGTGCTCCTTGCTG
>NW_020666089.1:0-1406 GCF_002925995.2 Terrapene triunguis | reverse complement strand
AATTGACCAAAATAGTCATCGATGGACCTATCCTCCATGAACTTATCTAGTTCTTTTTTGAACCCTGTTATAGTCTTGGCCTTCACAACATCCTCTGGCAAAGAGTTCCACAGGTTGACTGTGTGAAGAAATACTTCCTTTTGTTTGTTTTAAACCTGCTGCTCATTAATTTCATTTGGTGACCCCTAGTTCTTGTGTTATGAGGAGTAAATAACCCTTCCTTATTTACTTTCTCCACACCAGTCATGATTTTATAGACCTCTGTCATCTTTCCCCCTTGCTCATCTCTTTTCCAAGCTGGAAAATCCCAGTCTTTTTATTCTCTCCGCATAAGGAAACTGTTCCATACCCCTAATCGTTTTAGTTGCCCTTGTCTGAACTTTTTCCAATTCCAATATATCTTTCTTGAGATGGGGCGACCACATCTGCACACAGTATTCAAGATGTGGGCGTGCCATGGATTTATATAGAAGCAACATGATATTTTCTGTCTTATGATCTATCCCTTTCTTAATGATTCCCAACATTCTGTTCGCTTTTTTGACGCCGCTGCACATTGAGTGGATGTTTTCAGAGAACTATCCACAATGACTCCAAGATCTTTCCTGAGTGGTAACAGCTAATTTAGACCCCGTCATTTTATATGTAGAGTTGGGATTATGTTTTCCAATGCGCATTACTTTGCATTTAGCAACATTGAATTTCATCTGCCATTTTGTTGCCCAGTCACCCAGTTTTGTGAGATTCCCTTGTAGCTCTTCGCAGTCTGCTTTGGACTTAACTATCTTGAGTAGTTTTGTATCGTCTGCAAATTTTGCCACCTGTTTACCCCTTTTTCCAGATCATTTATGAATATGTTGAATAGCACTGGGCCCAGTACAGACCCCTGGGGGACACCACTATTTATCTCTCTCCATTCTGAAAACTGACCATTTATTCCTACCCTTTGTTTCCTATCTTTTAACCAGTTACCAATCCATGAGAGGACCTTCCCTCTTATCCCATGACAGCTTACTTTGCTTAACAGCCTTTGGGTGAGGGACCTTGTCAGAGGCTTTCTGAAAATCTAAATACATTATATCCACTGGACCCCCCTTGTCCACATGCTTGTTGACCCCCTCAAAGAATTCTAGAATTCTAATAGATTGGTGAGGCATGATTTCCCTTTACAAAAACCATGCATCAGGAATTACCAGCCTGTAATTGGTGGGATCGCCTCTGGAGGCTTTTTAAAAAATTGGCATCACATTGGCTATTCATTTGCCCTTTTCCAGTCTTCTGGAATCTCTCCTGTCTCCCATGATTTTCCAAGGATAATAGCTAGAGGCTCAGATACCTCCTCTATTAGCTCCTTGAGTATTCTAGGATGCATTTCATCAGGCCCTGGTGACTTGCAGGCATCTAAC
>NW_020666088.1:0-1112 GCF_002925995.2 Terrapene triunguis | reverse complement strand
CGCCCAGGAGGTATTCTGAACTGCATGGGCCAGTTCACCATAGAAACAATTTATAAAGACAAAAGCTACATATTCAGACAGCACCTGGTCAAAGGATCAAAGACCAACAGCCATGTCAGCAGCAATGTGGCAGCCATGATGGGCCTAGTGAGAAAGGAGGAAGAACTCAGTGGAGGATTTGATTATACTGGACTTTTGGAAGGCTATCCAGTACAAATAAGTGTAAGAGACAATGCTGAACCATACAGTGTACAACCACTTCTACCAGACAGACCTTGGAAAAGACTGGCTGTAGATTTATGCAAATTCAGAGCACATCATTACCTAGCTGTAGTGGACTATTTTTCTAGGCATAGAGAAATAATGTACTTGAAAGACACAAAATGCTGCAGTTATTGTTATTGAGAAACTGAAGTGCATATTTTCTCATTTCAGCATTCCAGAGCAATTTGTGATAGACCATGGGCCACAATTCCCTGCAGCAAAATTTAAGTCATTCTGTGTAAAATATGATTTTGATCATATTACTAGAAGCCATATTTCTCACAGGTGACTGGAAAGGCTGAGAGAGTGGTACAGATGTAATGATGCTGGTTCTGGCAGGACCCAACTGAGAGTGCCAATTCAGGATAAATTGCTGAAAAAGGGCAGTTACAGCCCAAGGCTGGGGTTTTTCCACCTCTAAGGCAAACCAAAGCAGCCAGACTAAGAGGACTTTGGTTTCACCCCACTGGCTAACCAAAAGTCACACAAGCAATTCCCTTAGACACTCCAGTTTCCCAGTATCACCACCAGTGCCACTTGTTATGGGGACAAATGGTTATGAAAACCAATGGCCCAGTAAAAAAAAAAAGGTTCTCCTGATCCCAAAGGACCAAGCCCCAGACCCAGGTCAATATACAAATCAGATCTTACCCACAAATCACACTGTTGCCAATCCTTTTGAATGTAAAATCTAAAGGTTTATTCATAAAAGGAAAAAGATATAGATGAGAGCTGGAATTGGTTAAATGGAATCAATTACATACAGTAATGGCAAAGTTATTGGTTCAGGCTTGTAGCAGAGATAGAATAAACTGCAGGTTCAAAATCAAGTCTCTGGAATACATTCC
>NW_020666087.1:0-1065 GCF_002925995.2 Terrapene triunguis | reverse complement strand
TCCCTGACAGGTGTTTGTCCAACCTGCTCTTAAAAATCCCCAATGATAGAGATTCCACAACCTCCCTGGGCAATTTATTCCAGTGTGTGTGTTGTGTTCCACAGATTAGAATACCAGCTGTGACGCCGTATGGAATGTGTGGAACACATTGTGATAGTGTTGATACTGGTATTATAAAATTGCAATGAATCTGACCAGATAGGTGGTGCAAGGTATCTGCAAAAATGTTAGAATGTGCCAAGTGTGATGATCTTGTTTATATGTTTGTATCACCTTTGTATTATGAGTTACAGATATGTCTGTATTTCCAAACTTGTGCTGTGTTTCTGAGTGACACCCCTAGACAGATTGGCATCAGTACTGCCTAGCCTGTTCGATGGTCCATCCAGGGTCATCAGCTGTACAATAAACCCATTGAAAGGAACCAGGGAAGACACCTTATGAGTCAGCAAAGCATGTGGTATGCCTGTGGACAGAGAACTCTAAGGCTTTTCCATGCCATGTGCTGTGAAGCTTGTGTTTGGGACAAAGGAAGTACAAGTCACATGGCAAAAGGAATATAAAGGGCAGCTGCATCATCTCCATT
This sequence comes from Terrapene triunguis, assembly GCF_002925995.2. Taxonomy (NCBI): domain Eukaryota; kingdom Metazoa; phylum Chordata; order Testudines; family Emydidae; genus Terrapene; species Terrapene triunguis. The sequence goes on along the minus strand of NW_020666087.1, from coordinate 479 downwards.
TTGTCTTCAATCCCGCTTCCTAACTCTGGAGCAACTTCTCTACAAACTGAAGCATTGAATAAAGGACTGAACAACCCATCCAAGCTGTAGATGAGTTCCCCAGCAAACTCACTGACACTGCTAAGAACCTGATATATGGACTTTGAAGTCTTATGTGTATATAGATTCATAGACTCTAGGACTGGAAGGGACCTTGAGAGGTCATCGAGTCCAGTCCCCTGCCCACATGGCAGGACCAAATACTGTCTAGACCATCCCTGATAGACATTTATCTAACTTACTCTTAAATATCTCCAGAGATGGAGATTCCACAACCTCCCTAGGCAATTTATTCCAGTGTTAAACCGCCCTGACAGTTAGGAACTTTTTCCTAATGTCCAACCTAAACCTCCCTTGCTGCAGTTTAAGCCCATTGCTTCTTGTTCTATCCTTAGAGGCTAAGGTGAACAAGTTTTCTCCCTCCTCCTTATGACACCCTT
>NW_020666086.1:0-1043 GCF_002925995.2 Terrapene triunguis | reverse complement strand
TGGGGGGAATTGGCAGGAAGCTCTCTATCATTAATTTTATGAGGGTCTGGGAGGAGCATTCATGTAACTCAGTTGTGTGTGTCCCTATCTGTGGATATCTGTGTAAGTGCAATATCTGCCAGAGATTCGCAGCTTGTCACAGCATCTCAGTGTGAGAGGGAGTCCAGGCGGTGGGACAAAGGGCTCAGGGTTCCCACTGCTCAGGTTGCGTCCGTAGATCCCATCACAGACTTTCAACAACCACAGCGGCTGTTCATTGAGACAGAGCGTGAGAGATGCCAAAATAGGGATCTCCAGTGCCTGCAGACATCAAACTATGAGGAATTCTGCACACAGAGAGGACCCTGCTAGTGGAAAATGCCTTTCGAAAAGACCCTTCTCTCATAGGGTGACCAGACAGCAAATGTGAAAAACCAGGACAGGGGGAGGGGGGTTGTAGGAGCCTATATAAGAAAAAGACCCAAAAATTGGGACTGTCCGTATAAAATCAGGACATCTGGTCACACTATTCTGTCAGCAGCTGTGGTCGTATAGTGCTTAGTACTCTGTGTTGTGGTCTCAAGAGCCATGGATGCAAGTTGAGTTACAGTGACCTTTTCCTTGTCTCCACATTTCTTAGGTGCCTCCTTCTGACAGTCTTCTCTGTTTCCTCAAAAGATTGACCAAAAGGTGAGAAGAGCAGACACATTTGGCAAGGCATCACTGGGTGCTGCATCGCTAACCTCCACTTTACCTGGCAGGTGCCTTGGCCAGTTTAGCCACGGTGCCACTCTCTGGGACTTTTTTCCGAACTGCTCCATTTTTCATCAATGACAATCAAAAGGAAGGTGACACGACATCTGTGTGTAGACATCCCCAGCAAATCACAAGGATGTGTGGCACAGGCTCTCGTGTTGCAGCAATTGCAGTCGAAGCAACCACCATGCTAATGCCAGTCACAACAGCCTTTTCATCAACTCCAGGCTTGTGATTTGATTCTTTCCAATGCTTCTCTCTAAAGAGGCCTTTTCCTTAGCAAGCAATTACTTGGATTACCAAGGGAG
>NW_020666085.1:0-1890 GCF_002925995.2 Terrapene triunguis | reverse complement strand
ACAGTAAGGAAACAAGCTTAGTAGTTTCTAAGTGATCACTAAATCTGCATTCTATTTTTTCTATAAGTAATGGGAGTTTAGTAATGTGTTCTCCCCGCTTCTTTTTCTCTTTCTGAGGTGCAGTTGGCCCATTAAAACTTTCCCTATCTCAAGAAAGCTCACAAATTAATTCCATAATAAGAAACGTAATTGAATAGTTGTATGCACAGAGATAATCTGCAAAAAGTCATGGCACTTAAGACTGATCTGTATTATTACATTTTATATTGCACTAGATCAAATTTACTTTTGCTACACCGGTGCAACTCCATTGACTTCCAACGTGACAGGAAAGAGATGCCCCAATGAGACAGCATTCTGTGATCCAGGAACCTACTTGAAGTATGGTGGGTGGGTGAGTGGGAATGTGTGTGTGTATAAAATGCTTTCAGTGTTAGAAGAAGAATAACAAAGTGAGAACAATTTTGCTATTTAATAACTTTTTACAAATAAAATATTGACATGGTTATGGGACTAGCTGCATCTCTGCCTCCTTGTTTTGGTCTCTCTGAGTCTCCACTTTCAGAAGTTAGACTTCTTGCCTTTATCTGTGCTGTGGTGGAATCTCATGATTCTTCACCTCTTAGATGGGACCTAAGTGTATGCCAACCCCTCATCACCCTGCAGGTCTGATTAGGTTTTGGGAACTTGTGTTTCTTCCTTTCAGGAAATGGTAATCCGTGATATTGCCTTATTAACCAAAGTGTTTTTGTTTAGCAAAATCAGAATAAAGCATTAGAGAAAAGAGCATTTTAAAACAATGAGGACCTTACATGCATATTTAGTTTTACCTAATCTTATGCTTCACTATAAGCTAAATTAGATAGGCTTTCCTCTTAAGTGACAAGAAGTCACAGAGCCAACTCCCACTCTCTTAGACAGCCCAAGATCTCTGTGTGTCTATGTTCCAGTCTTCAGTGCTAAAAAAAGGGCTATTTTCTTACTCTGGGGTAAGTAATGTGCATGAGCTATTCTTAGGTAAAAAGAGAGGGAAGACCAGGCACTTCAGTGGTATCATGAGGTAAATTATGTGAGGTCAGCACTACGCAGTACAGAAACCCCATGAAAGTGACAGATTTTTGTTCTTGGTCTCTGCAGGGTGAATAGCAGTAAATCATTTATACATGGGAAGGCTGCAGAGGTAAATTGACCAGGGTGCTAGTTTTCTTCTCCATAATCTCCATTTATAAAAGTTTCTACTTTTGCTGCAGAAGGAAAGTGATCAAGGTTAGTCAGGTTCCTTCTGGCTTATAAAGGAGGTATCTGTGAGGAGAAACTGACTACAGGGAATATGTGCTAACTACTTATGTGCTAAACAATCTATTCCACCTTGCATTGAGCTGTGATGCTCAGACTAGCTTTCCCAGACCTGAAGAAGAGCTCTGTGTGGCTCAAAAGCGTGTCTCTCTCACCAACAGAAGTTGATCCAATAAAAGATATTATCTCACCCACTTTGCCTCTCTACCTGGAGATTGGTCAGTACCCATGTACTAAACTGCTTGTCACAGTAAGATGCTCCTCTAGTGTTGGATACAGAAGGTTTGGCAGAATGAGTACCTGGGATTAGTCAATTTCATTTCTGCAGCCAGTTCTTTCCCCATGGCACCAGCTGTAAAAGAAATGCTAGTCCATTTCCTTTGGTGGGTGCTGCTTATACCCTTAGCTGGCTCAGTGTCAAGGAGAAAGTAAGAGGTGGAGGGGAAAGGGGAAGTGATCAGGAGGATCAGTGTGACAGGCCTGGGGGGAAGGGATGAGAGTCCTCCCCTCCCCACCACAGGCTCAGTGACAGGGCTGGGGGGTGAGGGGAGCAGAGCCCACACCCATGCACTTGGTGACAGGACTGGGGGGGGG
>NW_020666084.1:0-2716 GCF_002925995.2 Terrapene triunguis | reverse complement strand
AACAGAAACACAGATAGTCACAAAGCCCTTTTCAATAGATTTTTTTTTTATTTACAGCTACCAAGTTTTATATCACATGTTTGTGCCCTCATCATTCTGTAACGTAATCCTTTTAGATTTCTTACAAATAGTCTTTTTCTTAAGCAGGGTCCTGTAACTTTTTGTGCAGATCAGATGGTCAATATAATGCTGTAAGCAGGCATCTTCCAGTTTGGTCATTGTATTTAAAACACGGTCAGGGTCTCCACTGAATTGTACAGCATTTATCAAGGTCACCCGTTGTGCTAAATGTTCCTGGGTTAGGCACAGACAATGCATAGCATAACCTATGGCAATAATAGTGTTTAATAAGCTTTCCAAACACACCTCAGCACACAGGCCCCGGAGCTTGCAGTTTATATCCATTGAAGTCCAAGTCACACAGTCCTGGTGCCGCTGGCCTGGCGCAATGACACAGCCCTCATAATCTTTGAAAAGCTTTTCCTTAAGACAGTGCTTAAGGAGAGCATAAACAGCAACATGTCCAATAGTCCGTATGACTTTTTTACTCTGACAACATGGCACTGGCTCAGTTAGTTCCATGCCAACCCTCCTCCTAAACTCCTCATAGCCGTCATCCTCGGAGTCCTCTTCAACAATTTGTATCGGCGTTGAGCAAAACCAAGGCGGGCCCGGTTTGTCTTCGCTGTTTGCTGCAACGCTGTCCAGGGCCTCCGGGTCCTCTAGAAAGGCATCATTGAGCTGTTGAGAGATTTTCAGAAAAGAAACAAGTGTAAGTTCCCACTGCTTGTTTTTAGATTTACACAACCCCGGTTTCTAACCCCATTACTTACACACACACACATACGCACGCACACATACACATCCTCTAATGTTACTTCTACATTGTTCATTTATCTGAGCGCTTAGTGACATCTTTTCCATTCACCTTGTCCGCCGGTGACTCCCCCGAGCTATGTTTGCCTTCCTCCTCCAGGAGGGTGGATGACAAAAGGCCACCATGCTCATTGGGGTGTCTCACGAGCAGTTGGGTTTCGGGTATGGGTTCCAGCGTATTCATCAAAGGCTCGCCAGAGGGCTCCCCTCCGCTGCTCCCTCCTCCTCCTCGGAACTGTCACTGATGTAGCGCTTTCTCCACCGATGATAGAAGACCCTCGGGGCTAAAACAAAGTCCGAAGTTCTCACGCGGGTGGTGAAGGAGTACATGTTTCCTCTAAGCATTTAACGATTTCTAAAACACCCGTGCTTGGTAAGAGATGGCCTCTTCTGCCCGGTGCTGGGACTTATGGGGTGATGGTGCTGTACTCTGATTGGCAGAGGATGGTGGGAGGAATTCTTAGAGGGGTCACCTCGGAACTCCCCTGATTGGTCAAATCTACTCTCGGGGTGGACCTATGGGGGTGAAACCCATCCTGATTGGTAGATAGCAGCGGGCAGAGTTGTTAGAAGGGTCATATGACACACCTTCCTTCCAGTCATGTGTCCGGCTTGACCCCAGAAGGAATATCCCGAGGGGAGGGACTTCTGGTGACGGGTGGGTGGGGCTTACGGGGTCAAGGGCCCTGGTTAACATTTGATTGTCGGTAGGGCCCATATACTACTTACATGAATTTTTAATTTGTGGCAAACTGGGATGTGAATCTACACTGCACTAGCTAGTGGGCTAAGTGTCCATGTGACCCTGCTGATCTTGTCCTATTTCAAAGAGCACTGGATCAAAGTGCTGTAACCAACTGTTACTGCATTTCCACAGGGTGCGCAGGACAGTTAGTCTGCAGCAGGCTAGACCAGGGTCCTTTCACTCACCAGCTGGCTGTGAACATATTGTTCCTATAGAGAAGCCCTAAATGGGATCAGGGACTTAAAGCTCCTCCCAGCTCTGGAGCTGACACTGGCTTGTCTAGGCTTCAGATAGGGTCACAGTACAAGATGTCACTGCTCTGTGGCTAAATAGCTGAATCCGGTCTCCTGGGCTGTGAGCCCAGGTCTGATCTCAACTCTAGAGCAACCTTGCTGACAACCTGCCCCAGCTGAGCTTAACCCCATAGAGGGGGAACAGTGCCTTCCCTGGATCTCACATGGTGGCAGCATCCCTGGAAGGACCCTTGGCTATAAATAAGTCTGGGCTGAGGCCCCAGGATGTCCCCAGGTGTTTGCAGAATAAAATGTATATTTGTAGCAGAGACATGTGATCTACAATAACTCAGAGCCTTGTGGCACCAGAGCCCCAACTGCTATGAAATAGCCTGTTCCTTCATTAGTTCTACATAATTACCTGTGGATGAGCAGAGATTTTGTTTCTTTCTCCTGCATTGCATCAGCAGCTCTTGGGATGCAGCCACCAGAGGAACCCACAGCTCAGGCTGCCCTAGCTGCTTGAAGTTGGTCATTAAGGGTACGTCTACACTATAATTAGAAACCTGCAACTGGCCCATGCCAGCTATCTACAGCTCACAGAGCTGAGGCTAAGGGGCTGTTTAATTGTGATGTAGACATTCAGCCTTGTACTGCAGCCTGAGCTCTGGGACCTTCCCACCATGCAGGATCCTAGAACCCGGGCTCCAGGCAGACCCCGAACATCTACACCATGGTAAAACAGCCCCTGAGCCTCAGCCCCATGAGCCCTAGTCAGATCACACAGGCCAACTGCAGGTTTTTAATTCCCTAAGAGGCAAAGACTAAAAACTAAGGGCCAGGCCCTGAGCTGATGCAAATT
>NW_020666083.1:0-1114 GCF_002925995.2 Terrapene triunguis | reverse complement strand
ATATAGAGAGAAGGGTTGCATAAAATCCCTCTTGGCAGCTGTACTGAATCGCCTTACCTGTAAGGGGTTAAGTAGGTCAAATAACCTAGTTGGCACCAGACCAGAAGGACCAATGAGGAAAGAAGATACTTTCAAATCTGGGGGTGGGGGGGAGGTTTTGTTTGTGCTCTCTCTTTGTTGTTCCCTCTCCGGACGGAGGGAGAAGCCAAGCAGGTACAACATCTCCTGAAAATATACCTGGAATAATCCATCTAAAATCACAGAAATTGTTAGCAAGGCAAGGAAATGCATTAGGTTATCTTTTGTTTTAGCTTGTGAATTTTCCTATGCTACAGAGGTTGTTTTATTCCTGTTTTTGTAACTGTGAAGCTGAGCCAGAGGGGAATCCTCTGTGTCTTAAATCTTTTTATTTCCCCTCTAAAGTTACCTTCCATCCTGATTTTGCAGGTGTGATTCTTTTTCTTTATAAATAAAGTTCTTCTTTTAAGAACCTGATTGATTTTCAGTGTCCCGAAAACAAAGGGTCTGGTCTGGGCTCACATAGCTAACTAATTCATTGGTATATTATTCTCAAGCCTCACCAGGACAGGGGTGAAGGGAGTTGTGGGATATTGATTCCCAGTGACCCCTCCCTGAAATTTTGTGTAAATCACTTGGTGGTGGCAGCAACTCCATCCAAGGAGAAGGAAAGGATTTGTGCCTTGGGGAAGTTTTAACCTAAGCTGATAGAAATAAACTTAGGGGGTCTTTCATGTGGGTCCCCACATCTGTATCCCCAGAGTTCAGAGTGTGTGTGTGGGGACCCTGACAAAGGGAATCCTCCATCCAAGCCCTACCTGCTAGCTGAGCTAGTGTGTGTCTGTTACAAAAGGAACATACCACCCCATATCTGGGAGCTGTGAGGTCATAGGGGTCTAAGTCCATTCATGGCTATTAGCCAGGCTGGGTAAGGAATGGTGTCCCTAGCCTCTGTTTGTCAGAGGGTGCAGATGGATGGCAGGAGAGAGATCACTTGATCATTACCTCTTAGGTTCACTCCCTCTGGGACACCTGGCATTGGTCACTGTCGGTGGACAGGATACTGTGCTGGATGGACCTTTTGTCTGACCCAGTA
>NW_020666082.1:0-1065 GCF_002925995.2 Terrapene triunguis | reverse complement strand
GCCCAGTGCCCCCCACCCCCTTATGCCCAGCAACCCCTGTGACATTGCACTCGACATGATTTTATGAAAAGATGCTAATGAGTGTGAATATAATGTAACTGGAATATGCTACATGCGAAAACTCTCGATTGCTGCTTTTCTGCTCCAGGTCCATCCCTCTCCTCCCATTGGTTTAGTCTCAGTTTCCTCCTGTTGACACTGGAATATTGCGGATGGGCAGGAAAAGCAAACGCCACCTGCTTTTATTTTCCTTTAACTTTCCCTCCTCCCCAGCCTGGTTGTGTGTGCGCCTCTCCCTCCTCCCAGCCCGCTGCTGCTGATCCCTGCTGGGGAAGGGAGGAGAGGAAAAGGTGATGGTCCAAAGGGGACTCTTGGCATCTGGGCTCAAACTTCAGAGAGGAGGCAGGTGGAGTGAAAAGGAGACTAGGGGAGAGATTGCAGGGAGTTGCCGGCAGGGCAGGGCGTGTGGGCAGAAGAGGGGAGGGGCAGGTACACTGTGGGGCTGCTCGGAACAGCTGCTCTCCCCTGGGGCCACCAGCCTGCTCCTCAGGAGGCCCTAGCACGTTCGCTGCTCGCTCACTGAACCAAAGACACCCCCCACCCCGCTCTTTTCCCTTCCCAGCCAGGCTCCCCACAGCCATCCCCAGCCCGATTCCTCCTTCACCCGCCGCTCCCCAAAGTCCCGTGCCCAGCTCTACCCCCAAGCTCGGCTCCCCCACTCTCTTCCCAGCCTCCGGGTACCCCCCCACTCTGTTCTCAGACTTGCCCGGCTCCCCCTGCTCACTCACATGCAAACTTTTGCTCCTAGCCCCGTGATGCCCTGCCCGAGCCAGAGCCCTCAGGCCGGCTGAGGAGTGAGTGGGCAGAGGGGAGGGGCCAGGGCGTCCGGTTGGGGAGAAGCCTGCCGGCCCAATGCGGGGGAGCGGCCGGAGAGGAGCCTGAGTCGCAGCCAGCGAGGGTGGTGCCCCAAATTTTCAGGTGCCCCACGCAGCCGCGTATGCTGTGTATGCCTAAGGATGGCCCTGCCTCTGAGTATGTCCAGTGATTTGCTGTCACTTTGTGGGG
>NW_020666081.1:0-1114 GCF_002925995.2 Terrapene triunguis | reverse complement strand
ACGGGGTTGGGGCATGGGCTTACATCCGGCGGCTCCTGGTCAGCAGAGCAGGGGGGTGCTAAGTCAGGCTTCCCTCCTGTCCCAGCACCGCGGACCACGCTGTGCCCCGGACGCGGCCAGCAGCAGGGCTGGTGCCTAGGCGGAGGTGCGCAAGCAGCTTCGCACGACTCTCACCTACAGGCACTGCCCTCCCCCCCCCGCAGCTCCCATTGGCCGGTTTCTGGCCAATGGGAATGCGGAGCCAGTGCTTGGGGCAGGGGCAGCACGCAGAGCCCCATGGCCCCCCTGCCTAGAAGACGGACCCACTGCTGGCCGCTTCCGGGGCGCAGCGCGGTGTCAGAAAAGGTAGGCACTAGCCTGCCTTAGCCGGGCAGCACCGCTGACAGGACTTTTAACGGCCCGGTCAGCAGTGCTGACCAGAGCAAGGTGACCCAGTGCCTTCCGTTCCATGACCCAGGACTGGGTCACGACCCACGCTTTGAAAAACACTGATCTAGGCCAACCCCCTGCTCAAAGCAGGACCAACCCCAACTACATCATCCCAGCCAGGGCTTTGTCAAGCCGGGCCTTCAAAACCTCTAAGGAAGGAGATTCCACCACCTCCCTAGGGAACCCATTCCAGTGCTTCACCACCCTCCTAGTGAAATAGTGTTTCCTAATATCCAACCTAGACCTCCCCCACTGCAACTTGAGACCATTGCTCCTTGTTCTGTCATCTGCCACCACTGAGAACAGTCTAGATCCATCCTCTTTGGAACCCCCTTCAGGTAGTTGAAAGCAGCGATCAAATCCCCCCTCACTCTTCTCTTCTGCAGACTAATGGCTTGGCTACACTTGCGAGTTAGAGCACATTAAAGCAGCCCCGGGTGCCCTAGCTCACTCCTAGTCCACACTGGCAAGGCACATAGAGCACTCTGACTCCAGGGCTAGAGCGTTCCTGGTACTCCACCTCGGTGAGAAGATTAACACTTGGTGCGTATTGGCTGAAACACAGGGGCATCAGTGTGAACGAGGTGTTGCATTACTGCGCTCTGATCGGCCTCCAGAAACGTCCCATAATCCCCTTCAGTCAAGTGGCCACTCTTGTCATTGTTTTGGAATCGCTGCAGGAATG
>NW_020666080.1:0-1039 GCF_002925995.2 Terrapene triunguis | reverse complement strand
CGGGGCCGCGCTGGGCCGCGGGCTGGGGACGGGCCGGGGGCCGGCGGTGCTGGCCCAGGGGTGCTCGGCCGAGGGCTGGCCCAGGGCTGGCACCCCAGGGCCCGAGCCGAGCCAGGCTGGAGAGGCCGGGGCCGGCCGCCAGAGGGGGCCAGACTGGGCCGCGCCTACCCCTCCCCCCCCCCCCCCCCCCCCCCGCTTACCTGCTGCCTGCTTCCCGTGAATCAAATGTTCGCGGGAAGCAGAGGAGGGGGCGGAGTTGGGGTGTGGGCGTGGGCGGGGCTGGGGGCTGGGCCGGGCCCCCGTGGAGTGTCCTCTTTTTGGACACTCCAAATATGGTAACCCTACTAAACATTAAACACAGTCTTAGAAAACTAATAGCTATTTTGAACAAAACGAGCATACGGGTGAGCTGGTTTGGTTTCCAGCTGTGAGTTTCAGTTCTTAGATAACACCTACAGTCTTGTCCAGAGCTGGCACTTGGTTTACCACCATCACAATGTGTACTGAATAAGGCAAGGGATTGCAGGAAAAGACAGGATGGTCTCATGGCTCAGGCAGTTGAATGCTACCCTGCAAAACTGGATTCTCTTTCTGCCTCTGCCACGAAGTTCCTCTGCGATACTGGGTAAGAGACTTTAAGCAAAATTTTGGCAGGTTGACACTAACTGTGAGTGCCTCATTTTTCTGGGTTGCCTAATTTGACCGTGGGCCCAGATTTTCAGAAGTGCTGAGTGCTCACAATGGCAACCACTGTCAATTGGAGATGTGCTTCGAACTACTGTTTATAAAAGTGCTAAGTATTCTGAAAAATCAAGAGCTCCATGTCTCAAAGTGGACTCCCAAAATTAGTGACTGTTTTGAACCGTTTTGGCTTTGATCTCTCTGTTCATCAGGAACCCACATCTGTAATATGGAGCTAATACTACCTTATCTCACAGCAGTGTTGTGCAAATAAATGTATTAACGGTCTGTGAAGAAGTTCAGATACTCTTGTAAGAGTGTGGTAATATTATGTAGCATTCCTTTCTTTCCTGCACCT
>NW_020666079.1:0-1573 GCF_002925995.2 Terrapene triunguis | reverse complement strand
GGGGGGGGGGCCGCGCCTGGCACCGGGCGGGGGCAGAGGCCGGCAGACACAAGGGCCGGGGGAAGTGAAACTGCGCAGCAGCTGGAGCCTCCCCGGTCTGCTCCGGGCCCCGCGGGGAGGAGCCGCCGCCAGCGCTTCCGCCTCGCTGCGTCGCCCGCAGCCTGCCAGGGGCAGCCCGGACCCCGGCTATGGTAAGTGCGAGTCTGGGGGGGTGTCTGGGGGTCAGGACGCCTGGGGTCTATGCGCGGCTCTGCGGGGAGTGGGGTGTAGGGAATGGGGGGCTGGGGGTCAGGACGCCTGGGTTCTATCCCTGGCCTCAGGAGGGGAGTGCGGTCCAGGGCAGTGGTTTTTAACCTTTACTGCCGCCTGCCCCCCTTTGGTTCTCAAAATATGTTCTCGCGCCCCTTAAATCTAGATATATTTTTGTTTGTATATTACAGTAATCGTTAAAAATGTAGAATGTTAATAAATACAGAGGTTTGATTAAACAAAGTAGTTGTACTTACGTGCCTGTGCTTAATTTGTGTTTTCGATGATTTACCTTCTAAAAACATCTGGCATGTCTCACACCCCAGAAAGGGCATCTTGCACCCCCAGGGGTGTGTGCACCCCAGGTTAAAAACCACTGGTCTGGGGGATAGAGTGCTGGGAGCCAGGACTCCTGGGTTCTATCCCTCGTTCTGCTACGGGCCTGCTGGCTCACCTCGGGCAAATAAATCCCTTCCCCTTCGGGTGACTCAATTTTCCCATCTGTACAATGGGGAAGACGATCCTGACCCTCTTCCTGAGGTGCTGTGGAAGAGCCAGGGATTACTGGTTACACACCAAACTTGTATCCCCTTGATGCACTCTGGTATCATTTATTATGAGCCATTATATATTATTTATAATTCACTAGTTGCTATTTATAATTGTTATTATGCATTGTATATTAAATTAAACATTGTGATTATTCCATTTATTTAGTCAGATTGGTTATATATTATTTATAATTCATTAGTTTCCATTTATAATTCAACATTATTATGAACTGTATATTTATTGTGAATATTATAAGGTGTTTATTATGAGAAATTATTTATGTCATTAATTACTGTTCATTGTTATTGTGTATTGTATATTGATTATTATTGATTATGAATGAGCATATATTTTATAGTTCATTCATTACTATGTATAATACATTATTATTGAAATTAATTGAATTTAATTGGCAGCAGGTTTAAAACAAATACAAGGAAGTTCTTCTTCACACAGCGCACAGTCAACTTGTGGAACTCCTTACCTGAGGAGGTTGTGAAGGCTAAGACTATAACAACCTTTAAATGAGAACTGGATAAATTCATGGTGGTTAAGTCCATTAATGGCTATGAGCCAGGATGGGTAAGGAATGGTGTCCCTAGCCTCTGTTTGTCAGAGGGTGGAGATGGATGGCAGGAGAGAGATCACTTGATCATTGTCAGTTAGGTTCATTCCCTCTGGGGCACCCGGCATTGGCTACTGTCGGTAGACCGGATACTGGGCTGGATGGACCTTTGTTCTGACCCGGTACGGCCGTTCTTATGTTCTTATG
>NW_020666078.1:0-1005 GCF_002925995.2 Terrapene triunguis | reverse complement strand
TGCCGGAGGGTGGTGGTTTTTCTTCCTCCAGATGTGGGGTCGTTTATTATGATTCTCAGGCCGGCGCCTCAACCTTTTATTACCCATCCAAACATCAGCCACGCACCCGCACGCAGTCTATTTCACGTCACATTGTTCTTATCACATCTACGTAGGGTGAGCAGACGTAGGGTGAAAAATCGGGACGGGGGTGCGGGGTAATAGGAGCCTATATAAGAAAAAAAATCAAACATCGGGACTGGCCCTATAAAACCAGGACATCTGGTCACCCTACGTCTCCATGTTATTACCTAGTCGTCCTTTAACAAAACCCTTCTAAAGCCCCTGGGGCACGGCCGGCTCCCATAGACCCAGTCATACCGCTTGTTACATGGGAAAAGGAAACAAGCGAGGGGAAAACGCAGGCGTGGGGGTTACCAGATCGCATTCCTGCGTTCGGGAAAACGGAGTCGTAGCAAGACCAGAGGTACTTGGGCAGGGCCGGCTTTAGGACCTGCGGGGTTAGGGTGCCCAGACGTAGTGTGAAAAATCGGGACAGGGGGTGGGGGGTAATAGGAACCTATATAAGAAAAAGAACCCAAAATCAGGACTGTCCCTATAAAATCGGGACATCTGGTCACCCGATGCGGGGCCCGATTCGAATACCCGGCGGCGGTCCGGGTCTTCGGCGGCACTTCGGCGGGGGGGCAGGGGTGTCCTTCACTTGGCTCTGGGTCTTCCGCGGCATTGAAGGACCCACCGCCGCCGAAGTGCCCCCGAAGACCCCGAGCGGACCACCGCCGGGTGTGTAAAAAAAATGTAAAAGGTGTCTAAGGCATGGGGCCCGATTCCAGGGAATCGGGGCAATCGGCCTAAAGCCGGCCCCGTACTTGCGGCACCTTAGAGACTAACACACGTATTTGAGCATCAGCTTTCGTGGGCTACGGCCCCCTTCATCGGGGCTACGGCCCCCTGCCATGAGGAGCCTGTTCTTGGGCGGATACAGACTCACCCGGCTGAAAAGAG
>NW_020666077.1:0-1028 GCF_002925995.2 Terrapene triunguis | reverse complement strand
GAGGTCCCGATTTTCCCATCTGGGCTGGTTTTGAGCTTCCGTACAAGCTCCCTTCGAGCCTTACTTACATCTCCTAAGATATCCTCCTCCATTTCTCTAAATTTACTGGGGCGGGCTTTCTCCCCGCCCCCCTTTTGATTTGTCACGGTGGGCCACTTGCAGCCTAGTACGGTAGGCTGGGCCAGGAGATATGTGCAGCATCTCAGCCAACTGGTCTGCCTGGTCGAAGATGCGGTGCATACATTTCTCCAATTCCCCAACTGGGGAATTTGGAGAGGATACTAAGGGCATGACAGATTCTGTGAAGGAAGAGGGAGCGGGCTGCTGTCCACCTGCCTCGTCCTCACCCTCCGAGTCCACCCCCTCCACATAGTGGGGAACTTCCTGTGGCTGGGGGACTTCCTGTGGCTGCTCCCCCTCCAGTTGCTCCTGGGGTGCCCGCGCCCGCCTAGGCGGTCTCCCGTGATCCAAATAAAAATCTATAAGATCTTCGGAGGGTTGGTTATAGGGAGGGGGTACCGTCGGGGCCTGGGGAGCTGAGGGTATTTGCCTAACGGGGAACATGGGGGCAGGCAGGGGAGTTAAGGGTTGAGATTGTACTTCCTTCAATTGTTTTTTTGTTTCTTCCAATTGGGTCTTAACTTTATCATGGGAGTTATTTAGACTCCGTTGAATAGATTCCCAACATTGCTTCTCCATTTCCCCATACCAATTAAAAAATGCATCCCATTGGGTCTGATTTGCCTTGTAAACTACTAAGGCCCCCCAAAGGTGCAAAATGTTGTTAAAATTAAAAGTCCCTTCCTCCGGGAACTGCAAACTTGGATTATCCCTGGTATTCCAATTCCACTCCTTTAAAAATTTGCAGGTCAAGGGCCCATAGTTGGAATACATATATGTGGCCGGAGTGCCCTTTTCTGGCACCGGGACCTGTTTGGATTGTGAGGTTCCCATGGCTAGATGGCTCTTGCCCGAACAAATCCCCCTTTAACAGGTGCAGGTGAGCAGTCAAACAACCCCTCGCCTGG
>NW_020666076.1:0-1262 GCF_002925995.2 Terrapene triunguis | reverse complement strand
ACGGGGATTTGAGTCCCAAAAAGCCGGACATGTCCGGCAAAATCCGGTCGTATGGTAACCCTATCCAGTTCCAACTGGCTGCAGGGCCGTACCTAGCTATTCTGGGGCCCTACGCAGCCCCCCAGCAGGGGGGGAGGGGTGTGGGGCCCCAGGCCTCTGCAGGGGATGGGGGACTGGCCCCAGGTCTCTGCAGGGGAGGGCTTGGGGAGCAGGGGGAACCACTCACCGGCAGCGCAGCTGGGGTCGGTGAGTGCAGGCCCAGCCCTGCTGCACTCCTCAGGGAAGTGGGGGTGGGGCTGGGGTGGAGCAGGGGCGGGGGCCCTGGGCAAGAGCCGGAGCAGGGGCTGGAGCAGCACGTAGCTGCGCAGGGCACCAGGAAATTTGGTGCCCCAAATTTTCTGGTGCCCTCACAGCTGCGTACTTTGCATATGGGTAAGGACGGCCCTGACTGGCTGTGCCTAATAAGAGCTTCCCATTGCCTCACCCAAACTCTGTCTGGGAAGATCAGCCCTTAAAGGTACAGTCTCCAGTACCACAGTGGCTGTGTTTCCCTTCCACACTGGAAGTAGGGGGAAAGTGTGGCCTGTGGATCTTCACAGATCATAATGAGCTTCCAGAAACCATTGCTCTATGGCACCCTTGAAGCAACGGAATTGTCATCTTTCTGCTGCATCCAGAGTCCTCTCCACCCATGAGCGGGTGGGCAGAATTGGTCAGAGCACAGAGCGTGTCAGATGCTCTTTCCCCACGTGCCTGGACATGCTACTGATGCAAACACTTGTCAGCCCTTAACTGGAGCAAAGCCAAAGCAAATGCATCACTGGGATTGCCTTTGTCTATCAGATGCGGTCAAGGCAGCTGGAGAGATGGAGTCAGTGTACGGATGCAATAATAGGCAGAGCAATTGAGACATCTGAGGTGCAGCTAAACTGTGATGGTTGGAATCCATGTAATTTAACACATGCTAATAAGAACAATCACGGTAATAATGCTTTGCCCTTCTAAAGAAAGTCACAACTCAGGGTCAGGTCAGGTTCTTATCCCCCTTTACAGAAGGAGAAGCTGGGGCACAGAGAGACTGAATGACTTCCCAGAGATCACACAGGAAGCCAGGAATATAAACCAGACCTCCATCCCGACCTCCTGACTCCCAAGTCCCTTGCTTTAGCCTCAAGCCCCTCCTTCCCCTCTGCAGTGAGAGACTGGTAGTAGCCATGAACACCCACCAATACACATCTTGCTGACCAGTGGCTGCAACAGCC
>NW_020666075.1:0-1082 GCF_002925995.2 Terrapene triunguis | reverse complement strand
TAGGCATACCAGTGTTTGTTTTCTCCTCAAGGTTTTGTTATGGGGGTACTCTTACAACTGTTTGAATGACCTTAACTGTGCATTTCTGCACTGTCAAGTAGTTGGGTATTTAAAGTATTTAAATAATTTAACCTTAATGCTGAATTTCCTGTGATTCAACTATGGATTTTTCCAATATTACAACATTTCTGCATATCTTTTACCCTGATACTCCCATTCTTAACACCAGCTTAAGTTTTTTGTCTCGGACTTTCCTTAGTTATTTTCAAATATTTTAAAAGATCGACATGTATTGGAAACCAGGAGACAAGATACTCTGCAGAACTCCTAAGCCCCAAAGAGAAGGGCAAGTGGGGTAGCAGGAAACTCCAGTGGGTGCTGGCTTCCCAGATCCCCAAACAACCTCAGTTAATAAGCTGTCCCTACTTTCCAATTTCTTCCAAGCCTGCCAGGCTCCATATCTTGATTCCTGCTCCCCTTCCCAATCTGTCTCTCTCAAACCTAAAGTTCACAGGACCTACTACAGACCACGGCAGGAGAGCAGAAACCATAGGCCCAATGCAGACATTATAGGAACTTGGGGTGGGGCAGGGAAAGATGGAGATTAGAGAGCAGATGACTCAGGCAACCCAACTCTGAAGCCAAGAGGGCTGCAGGATCAGCTGAGCCTACAGAACACTAGAGATCTTAAAAACTCTGCAAGTATTCTGATTTTGGAGTAAGGGAGAAGCACTGGGAGTCTAGGAGCACTATTGGGCTTCAGGACTCACTGGAATCTGGTGTCCAGCTACCTGTTAGGGCAGGCCTGCACAACTCGTAAAGTGGCGAGGGCCATATTACTCCAAAGAAAACAGCTGAGGGCCGAAACTCCCCGAGCACCACCAACCCCCCCCCCAGCACCACCCAGCCCCCCCGAAACACAACACCCCCCTCCAGCGCCACTCCCTCCCCACGGAAACAACCCCCCCAGCACCGCCAAAACACACACCCCCAGCGCCACCTGCCCTGTGGAAACAAACCCTCCTTCCCCAGCGTCGCCCCACCGAAACAGCAGTATTGAACCTTGGTAATTTGTTATAGCG
>NW_020666074.1:0-1036 GCF_002925995.2 Terrapene triunguis | reverse complement strand
CTTCAGGATAGCTATACTGCATGGTGATGGGGGTTGAGTGCAGAGGGTAAGGGTCGTGGTTTTCAGGGCTGGGTGGTGAAGATACTGGTGTTGGAAGCAGCTGGTGGCATGAAGAACCCGGAAGTTGGGGAAAGTGGGTTGGAGGTAACAGTGGGGCACAAGGGAAAGAATTTTGGGACAAGGGCTGTAGGGAGTGGGGGCGTTTTCGTTTGCGGTACTGCTTCTTCTGCATGGCTACGAGCTCCTGGAGAGCGTCTGCTTGGAGCTCCAGGATGCTTGTGAGCCAGTGCTCCGTGCTTTGCCGCCGGTGCGCTGCGTTTTCCTGGCGAATCCTGCTTTCTCTCTCCCTCCAGTTTTGTGCTTTTTCATTCTCTTTAATAGATTGCCACATCACTTCTTGCAGCATGTCTTCTTTGGTTTTTCATGGTCTCTTCCTGAGTCTTTGCAGTCTCTGAGCAGGCGATAAGAGGGATGGCTGAGGTCTCAAGGTTGTTGCAGCTGTATAGGCAAAATGCAACATTTAACAGAGGCAGCATTGTTTATACCAGACAGAGTAATGATTTCCCCTGCACTTAAGGAGGGCACACACAGGGTCTACACAATAGCATAATTTTCCCATCCCAAACAGAGCACACATAACCCACGGGAGACTCAAAATGGTGAGTAAGGGGGACTGATTGTTTCAGGGCTGTACTGTCCTCTGGGTTTCTGTGCCTTGGAGAGCCAACAGCTGCGGGGGGAGGGAGGGCACCTACACTGAACACTGTCCCAACATTTTCCACAGGAGATCGTCCTGTGACGATATCTCGCTGCTGAGGGTGACCTGGGAAGCAAGGGAGGGTCTTCTATTGCAATGCGGCTTCTGCCCTGGCCCATATGCAGCTTGCCTGTGTGCAGCAATGGTCCCCCCGCCCCTCGCAGCACAGTGGCGCGGACACGTTAGCCTGGCTGGGACAAGGACCACGGTGGCTCTCCCGATAAACCTGCGTAAGCGCATTGCACACGTTCTGGATGAGACATTCGAAGAGATTACCGA
>NW_020666073.1:0-1157 GCF_002925995.2 Terrapene triunguis | reverse complement strand
CTTATCTATCCCTTTCTTAATGATTCCCAACTTTGTTAGCTTTTTTTGACTGCCTCTGCACATTGAGAGGATGTTTTCAGAGAACTATCCACAATGACTCCAAGATCTTTCTTGAGTAGTAAAAGCTAATTTACACCCCGTTATTTTATATCTATAGTAAGGATTATGTTTTGCAATGTGCATTACTTTGCATTTATCAACATAATTTTCATCTGCCATTTTGTTGCCAGGTCACCAAGTTTTGAGAGATCCTTTTGTAGCTCTTTGCAGTCTGCTTAGGACTTAACTATCTTGAGTAGTTTTGTATCATCTGCAAACTTTGCCACCTCACTGTTTACCCCTTTTTCCAGGTCATTTATGAATATGTTGAATTGGACTGGTCCCAGTACAGACTCTTGGGGGACACCACTATTTACCTTTCTCCATTCTGAAAACTGACCATTTATTCCAACCCTTTGTTTCCTATCTATGAGAGAACCTTCCCTCTTATCCCATGACTGCTTACTTTGCTTAAGAGCCTTTGAGGGACCTTGTCTAAGGATTTCTGAAAATCTAAATACACTATATCCACTGGCTCCCTCTTGTCCACATGCTTGTTGACGCCCTCAAAGAATTCTAGTAGATTGGTGAGGCATGATTTCCCTTTACAAAAACCATTTTGACTATTCCCCAACAAATTAAGTTCATCTATGTGTCTGACAAATTTGTTCTTTACTATAGTTTCAACCTGTTTGCCCGGTACTGAAGTGATGCTTACTGACCTATAATTGCCAGGGTCACCTCTGGAGCCCTTTTTAAAAATTGACATCACATTAGCTATCCTCCAGTCATTTGATACAGAAACTGATTTAAATGGCAGGTTACAGATGACTTTATCGTCTTTAAGTGCTCCTTTTGTATCTCAATCGTCCAGGGGCCCCACTGGTTGTTTAGCAAGCTTCCTGCTTCTGATGTACTTAAAAACAATTTTGCTATTACTTTTTGAGTTTTTGGCTAGCTGTTGTTCAAATTCTTTTTTGGCCTTCCTAATTATATTTTTTACACTTCATTTGCCAGAGTTTATGCTCCTTTCTATTTTCCTCATTAGGATTTAACTTCCACTTTTTAAACGATGCCTTTTTGCCTCTTACTGCTTCTTTTACTTTGTTGTTTAGCCA
>NW_020666072.1:0-1417 GCF_002925995.2 Terrapene triunguis | reverse complement strand
CACATGAGTAAATCCTCTGTAGATGCTGCCCCATGTCAGCCTCAATGCCCACTCCTTCACCTGTCTGAGCAGCTTAAAATAATCCATTCTCCCGACGAGTGCTGACAGCAGCAGCTCTGTTAGTCTGGGCCCATTGAAGTGCATATGGTGGCTAATTAAAAAGAAAAATGAGCTCAATGCTGTTCACTATGTGCCGAGTTAAATCTTAAGTGAACTTATAAACAACACCCTTAGTGCCCTTAGTTCCCCTCACTTGTCTTGATTATTTGAGAAGCATATGCTGTGGGGTGACTGCCTCGGTTTTATACTGTTGGAAAGATGATCATCTCAAGAGCACTGAGCGGAAACAGCTTGAGTTACGAAGTTGTTTCCATACGGCTTGTGAAGAAGCTCTGCTGTTAAGGTTGTCAGTAGCTTTGTCATTGAATCTTATTTTATTTGGTCCCTTTATAGCAGTGATTTCTCAGCCTGGAGCTCTTGAGGTGCATACGGCATTTGGGGGTTCCACATCCCACACTCCCAGGGCATGTTTACACTGCAGCATGAGCCCACCCCCCCTTCTGTCTACACACACAATCTCGCAGTCCCTGGCTCAGATCCACAGTCGTAGGCTCCTGTCGGGGTGGAGGGTTTGAACCCAAGTCAAGCCAGGACCTGGGGTTCAAGTCCGATTGCATTGCAGAGTAGATGCAGAGCCCCTGACTTGGGTCCAGGGAGTTTGTCAAAAGTATCCCACAATCTTTCTGGGCCAACCTCCTCTGTCCTCTTTCCCAAGAATCACTAATTGACTCCAGGGAAACTGAAGCCACCCCCACTTGTTGTAGTGCAGCAGCTCGCTGAGTCAGCATTTAACCTTTCCATTGCTTTCTGACTGATGAGCTGTAAACGCCCCATCAGAGACCCTTCTGTGTTTGCAATGGAGACTAAGCAGGGGTGAAAGTAGAAATAGGGACTTATTGGTACAGGGCTGGGCTGGGGCCGGCTCTGGCCCCCGGAAGGGGCAGGGCTTTGGGAGGAAGGGACAGGATGGGGGGTCAGAGCCAGCCCCCGCCCGCCCTGTACCAGTAAGTGCCCTCCCCCTCCCCTGCCAGGGTGGCAGCGGCAGCCAGGGGCTCCGGCAGCAGTTTAAAGGGCCCAGGGCTCGAACACTGCTACGACCCCTGCCCTTTAAACCACTGCCGGAGCCCCCAGGTGCCGCTGCTATCCCAGGGCTCCGGCAGCAGGGCTCCAGGGGCCATTTAAAGGGCCCAGGACTCCCACTGCTTCTACCGCCCCGGACCTTTAAATAGGCCCCGGAGCCCTGGGGTAGCGGCAGCGGGGCTCCGGCGGCTATTTAAAAGGCCCAGGGCAGTAGAGGCAGTGGGAGCCCTGGCCCTTTAAATAACCCCCGGAGCCCCGCTGCCGCTACCCCAGGGCT
>NW_020666071.1:0-1390 GCF_002925995.2 Terrapene triunguis | reverse complement strand
TGCATTCATGTTATGTTGGCTATTGGAATCACCCTATGAGAGGAGGTACTTTGCTCTTGGTAGACACAGATGCTAGTTTTATAGTCCTGGGGTGGTATCTACCTTTTCCTAAAGGTGGATGTTTACCACAGACTCAACTAGCATTGAACTCTCCAAAAATATAATAGAAAATGCCTGAAAAAGAACACCTTGTAATTTATAGCATGCCTTTGGGTGTACATTGCATTTTGCAAGCACATAAGAAGTTCTGGGTACTGAGCTGTTTGAAAATCTGGCCATTTACAATCCAAATGTGAACAGAAAACTCGGTGGCAGGAAAGGAAGAGCTGGGATTTGAATTGTAAAATAGAATACAAGCATGTATTTGCATGTGTTTTACAAGAATATATCTTCACTGCAGAGTTAGCCCAGCCAATAGCCCAGGTGTTGCCCTAGCCCCCCTTCTCTTCACATGTAAGGGGACTGTTGGCCCCTTGTAACGATGCTGCCTTTGGTGGGACACTTCTGAGAGTGTCAATTCAGGACAAATTGCTTAGAGCAGGGCAGTTACAGCCCAAGGCACACCAAAGGCAAACCAAACCAGCCAAATGGAGAGGACTTCGGTTTTACCCCACTGGCTAACCACAAGTCACACAAGCAATTCCCTTAGACACTCCAGTTTCCCAGTATCACCACCAGTGCCACTCGTTTTGGGGATGAATGGTTATGAAAACCAATACCCCAGTAAAAGGAAAAAGGTTCTCCTGATCCCACAGGACCAGCCCCAGACCCAGGTCAATATGCAAATCAGATCTTACCCACAAATCACGCTGTGGCCAATCCTTTAGAATCTAAAATCTAAGGTTTATTCATAAAAGGAAAAATATATAGATGAGAACTAGAATTGGTTAAATGGAATCAATTACATACAGTAATGGCAAAGTCCTTGGTTCAGGCTTGTAGCAGTAATGGAATAAACTTCATGTTCAAATCAAGTCTCTGGAGTACATCCACAGCTGGGATGGGTCATTCAGTCCTTTGTTCAGAGCTTCAGTTTGTAGCAAAGTCCCTCCAGAGCAGGGCTGGCTCTAACTTTTTTGCCACCCCGGGCAAAAAAGAAGAGCGCCACCCTGCCGTAACACCCCCCTCCCCCCCCAGCGCCGCACCGCGCCGCGCCACACCGCGCTGCCCAAACACCCGCCCCCCCGAGCGCTGCGCCGCCCAAAGCCCCGCCCCCCCCCAAGCGCCTCGCCGGGCCACCCAAACCCCCGGAGCTCCGGCCCGGCCAAACCCCCTCGAGCGCCTTGCCGGGCCGCACAAACCCCCGGAGCACTGCTCCGGGCCAGGCCGCACAAACCCCCGAGCGCCTCGCCGGGCCCCCCAAACCCCCGGAGTGCCGCGCCGGGCCGGC
>NW_020666070.1:0-1020 GCF_002925995.2 Terrapene triunguis | reverse complement strand
ATTGTACTGTATGCAAAGTGCTGTGGGGTTTGTTAATAATGACGCTGTTTCTGTTCTTTCTGTCCTGTCCCCTGCAGTGGTGGAAGGCCCCATCTTTGCCATGTGCATGGCCGGGGCAGGAGACCAGGCCACTTTGGCCAAGTGGATTTTGGGCCTGCAGCAAACCAATCCCATTTTGAGTCAGACGCCGGTTGTGTTCCACCTCACGCCGGGGCCCCGAGAGCTCCAGGTGGCCTCGGACTCGGAGAGTGGCGAGGAGGAGATCCTGCAAAGTTGGCACGCGAAGCAAAAACTTTAAACCTGTCTCCGTTTCTTCTCCTTCCTTGGGGATTGTTTAGCTGCATGCGGCTCCCTCCCTGCCTTGCCGATCGAACAGATGGGCCAGAGGGAATCTGCTTCAGCAGCCACCGTGGCATAGGAACGGATCCGTCCTTTCAATCCGTCTGAGCCACTTTTAGTAGAGTCCCATGTAATGGGGGTGCTGTGAATATCTGCCTCCCCCCCATGCCCATGCTTCCTTCGCTCTAGCATTAAGGACTGTACTGGGTATGGGGTGAATGCGCTTAGTCGCTAGACAATTTGGTGTAGTAGACTCACATTTGGACCTGATCATTGTTCTGGGTGGTCTCTGATCGCAGCAGCGGGAGCCCAGAGCCTCCTGAGTTGTAATCCCAGCTCCTATTAAACTAATGCCCCTTGGCGTGGAGCAGAGCCGTTATTAAAAAGCCTTCAGCACTTTCCGAAGAAGGCAGGGAACGAGTCCTGTCCTGGCCCTGCTGGTCCTTCTCCATGGAACGGGGGCAGGTCAACATTACAACGTGGCTTTGTGCAGTGGGGGGGGCCTGCCGAAGCCGTGGGGGCCTAGGAAAGCCTACCTCGGTTCCCTATGCCTTCTGCTGAAGCCGCTCTGAAAACGAGCCAGGAGCTGGTGTGACAGGGGGTGTTCAGACTCTGCTGTGGCTGAGGGGACGGGGAGGGCGCTGCTGCTGATCACAGAGCAGCTACTTGCTGGGGGGGGGG
>NW_020666069.1:0-1790 GCF_002925995.2 Terrapene triunguis | reverse complement strand
AGTCCAAGCCTTTTCCCCTATAGAGGGCAAGTTTAACATCCACAGAATGTTAATGTTTGGCCCCGAGGCCAAAGTAATAGCTGTGGAACATCATTAAGTTAAGAGAAGGATCCTAAGAGAAGGATCCTTTTCTCCTGGACTTCAATGGATCCCCCATGCTCAACTCAGGATTTGGCCCTGGAATATATGGCTCTAGCTCAGATTTAAAAATTTTATTAAAATGATGTTAAAAAAAAATAGTGAACAGAGTTTGAGCATAGAAGTTTCTGGTTATCAGGGAATAACATACAGATTATCGAGGGTGCAACTAAATATA
Organism: Terrapene triunguis; assembly: GCF_002925995.2. Lineage (NCBI taxonomy): Eukaryota > Metazoa > Chordata > Testudines > Emydidae > Terrapene > Terrapene triunguis. The sequence goes on along the minus strand of NW_020666069.1, from coordinate 1,474 downwards.
GAATCAAACTGACATAATTTAAGTACATGTCTCTGGGTTATTCTCTATTTATTAGATCTTAATGGTTGGAAAACAAATCAGATGGTTTATTAGTCTACATTACTAACTTAATTACTATTTGAATTCTGTGCATTCTGGCCTAAGATGAAAAATGTAAAGTATTATAGGTGGCAACACTTATTTGTGATTGTATATGAATATATGTGCCCCCACCACAAAAAATGAATAATCTGCAGAATTTGCACTTTTAGTTGAAGGCTTAAAATTGGGTGAGGGGAGAGGATGTTAGCTGGCCAGTAATTTTTTTTACTCTTATTTTCTCCAAGCTTTGAACAGGAAAGGGCTCAGTTAAAAAGAAAGGGGAAAAAAAGACACACGACTGCATGAAAAGGATAAAAAGCACTGAAAAGATTCATCAGATTTCAAGATAGGAAATTACATTAAATTTGTTTAACTTCTGTGATCGTGTCAGAAATTCAAATGTTTCTCCAAAAGCACAGCAATTTTTAATTGTTCCAGTCACCTGGTTGCCAGCAATGATTTTAAAATACTGAAAGTATGAAAGTTGTATACTATATAATGGGTAAGTTACTTTAAAATAATTATTGCTAAAAACCATGGAACCACCACAAGAAATGAGTCTAGTTTTGAAGTTACTCAGCATACTCCAAAATAAAATGGATTTTAGAGACTCAGGCCTGAAAATGTACCATATCTTGTCCACTTGATTTTTGTGGTATTGATTCAGAAATCTAACCAATGGCTTTTACCATACAACTCTGTCCAGTGTATGAAAAGTTCTTAGCCCATAACATAGGAAGTCCCTTGTCTTCTCTGTTACCAAGAAAAATGTATTCGAATGAATGTGTGTGAGAGAGAAGAATGCATAAAGAAACAGAAACAGTTGATCTTGAGTTAGATGTAAAGGTTTAGGACCACAAAGGAATTTCGGTGCCTGCCATTTTAGGTGCCTAAATCTCAACCCCCTGCTCAGCTACCACCTAACCCTGTAGGTGCCTAAATTCCCTATTTTCCATTGATAAAGTCTCCATAGTGCCTGAGGGGAAAAAAATGTTGCATAAGTATAAGTCCCTTTTGTTACTTAAAATGGCCATTAGGCTCTTATAAAAAAGCATGAGGCATTCTCTATGGTTAGGAGAGGGCCAGATGATTCCCAAACCCATATGTCCACAGATTTCAATTTTGTTTTTGTTCTTTCATTCCTAGAAATATTGGCATGAAAACTGGACAGTTTGTGTGCTACTAGTGGCTACTCTTCTTCAGAACTCAAGAGCCTTAGATTCTGACATTTTAACTATGTCCACAGAAAATATAGTGACCAAGATTTTCAAAAATGGGATCCTAAATTTAGGATTCTATGCTATATTTAGGGTCCTAAATAAGTGGCCCAATTTTCCAAAGTACTGAGCACCCAACAGGTCCCAACGAAGTCAATGGGAGCTGTTGGATACTC
>NW_020666068.1:0-1161 GCF_002925995.2 Terrapene triunguis | reverse complement strand
CTGCCAGGGCCCAAAGCAGCTTCGGCCCAAAGCTCCTGACCCACTTTCGGAGGGAGCTATGCCGGTCACAGGGAAACTGAGTCACGGGACGTGGCCTACCCCACAATGACTCATTGACAGCCTGGAATAGAACCCAGGAGTCCTGGCTCTCTCCCCCCACAACCAATAGACCCTGCTCCCCTCCCAGAGCTGGGATATAACCCAGGAGTCCTGGCTCCCAACCCCCCCTGCTCTAACCACCAGCCCCCACTCCCCTCCCAGAGCCAGGGGAGAACCCAGGTGTCCTGCTGTTTCCCTTTGGCTGGAGGCTCCGGCAGCAGCTGGGCTCCGACGTGGCTCTAACGGATGCTCATAATTCCAGATCGTTTCCCAACTTCCTGTCGGCTCCCGGCCGGCGTCTGGGACCCCTTGAGCTCGGCTGGGTCGGCCCTGGGGAACTCAGCGGTTGTCTCTGCCAGGGGCAGGGGAATGGGAGTGCTTCCTGCAAACACTCCCGCGGCGAGCGCTTCCCACCCTGCCCCATCGGCCCTGCTGCCAACCGTCTGCTCCAGGTCCCCAAAACCCCATCCCCCCTCCTCCTCGGCTGGGCTCCACGGCAGAGAGCCAGGGATTCGCACCCCATTTGCAAAGGGAAACTAAGGCACGGCGCAATCACAGTAGCCCGAGTTCAGCACTGCGGAAGCAACAGGGGATTCTGCTAGTTCACCCGGGGGGGTGTCAGAGCCCAACGGCCCCTGCGAGATCCCAGCCTCCGCACAGACTAGAGACAGGATGAATCGCAGCCGTCTCTGGGGTGGGGCACGGGGACCCGGCGCCAAGATGCAGCCGCCTCTGGGGCGGGGCAGTTGTTTATGCAGGGAGCTCTCCCCTGCTGGTCCTGGCGTGGCAAGGACCAAGCTCCACAATGTGACCCCTCGAACGTTCCCTCAAAGCACTTCCCAGATGCCAGCCCTGCTCCGCGGACGGAGAGCAGAGAGCTGGGAGCCACTCATCCCCGAGCCCTTCCTGTGGAGCACCAGGGAGCGAACCCAGGAGTCCGGGGTCCCGCCGCGCCGGGGAGCAAACCCAGGAGTCCGGAGGCCTGGGTCCCCCACCCACCCGCCTGCCCAGAGCAGAGGTAGAGCCGCAGAGCCCCAGTCCCCACTGCTCCCCCTCGTGCTG
>NW_020666067.1:0-1025 GCF_002925995.2 Terrapene triunguis | reverse complement strand
CAGGGGGGCGTGGCCAGAGGAGGAGCCAAGGGGGGCGCCTTTTTTATGTTTGCTCCCCCTGCACTTAGAACATGGCTAGGTCCCTGGCTGCAGGGGGGAGAGGGAAGGGTTAGATCTAACACAGCACTTGGCGGGTGGCAGATGCTCCAGCCGCTGCTCTCTGCACACGTTCGCAGCTGCTTTCTCCAGGATGGGTGGGGCGGAGAGCCTGGTGCCTCCCCAGCGTGGGGCCGAGGCCGGGCCCTGTCATGCCGCACGGGGAGGACAAAGGGGGCCGCTAGGAGTAGTGCTCCCGGACGGCTCCCCAGTCACGATACCCGGTGGAAGATCGGCCCCCCGCGCTATGAGCAGCCCGCCGCCAGCGCCCCAGCTCCTGCTGCCGGGCGGTGGGGAATACATCATTCTCCGTACGTTAGACACAGGGCGGTGGGCCTGCCCCGCAGACACCGCGCTCTCACCTGCCGCCGCCCCGATCGCCTCATTACGGACTCAGCTCTCGCGCGCTCCGTCAAGATCGTTTGAATCCTCTTCCCGGCAGCCCGTGCGGGAGGAACACCGCACGCGCCTGAGCCTGGAATCCCGTCACGTGATGCACAACTGCTCCGTCGCCATGTTTAGTGCGGGCGGGGAGGTGCCACCCGCTTCCGTCCTAATCAAACGTGGTGACGAACGCGACGGTGGCCGGATAGGGACAATTGGCGAGATTCGCGCTGTCGCGATCCCTGAGGAAGGACCGAGCCTGTGCGGAAAGAAAACGTGAGGGAGGGAGAGCGGCTGTATGGGGTGGGGACTCTAAGCCTAGCCCCTGCGCGGGGGCTACCGCTAGCAGCAGGAAGAGGCTGGGGCTGAGGGCCGCCCGGGGGGGCGAACACTCAAGTGCGGGGCGGGGTCTGTGTTGGGCTCGGGAGCCGGGACGCCTGGGTTCTTTCCCGGCTGGCTACTCTCGGAAAGCCACAGGTTCGCGGGCACCTTTCCTCCCCCGTAGCCGTTTACAAACAAAAGAGGGCCGCCTGTCACCGTAAAAC
>NW_020666066.1:0-1138 GCF_002925995.2 Terrapene triunguis | reverse complement strand
TTGTAGATATGTCAGCTTGGCAGAATTTGATTTTGTGTGTTTGTTTTAAAGCATTATTAATTTAAATGTTCACAGCTATGGGAAATTATAAGGATGGGGTCAGACAATTATTTAATGAGTGTGGATATTGAGATCCAAAAAGTTTAAGGTTTATTAACCATTAATATACAAATTGTCAATTCACCTGTCAAAATATACAAAATAAATACCCTTAAATCAACAAACCCTACCTCTTTTTACTATTCATTTACTAGTGCCTTTGTAGCAAGCCTTATTCAGAAATCTCAGTCACTGAATTTTGACTCTAATAAGTTCTCAAGCAGCATTTTCTTAATTTGCCTATCTGACATTTTTATTGTTATCTCTGGAATTATTTTTTGTTGATTTGTGTGCATGTAAGGTAAAATTGATGTTTACCAATAAAAATTGAATCGTTCCAAGCCTATAGATATGTTATGTCAAAGAAAAACTTTTAGAAGAATCTGTACCTTTGGATGAAAATCTCTCCATTTAAATTGTTGTACTGGTAAAAATGAGTAATCATGTAAAACTGGCACCTTCCTATATAGCACATCGACTCCTCCTTCTGTATAGTCGGAGTCAGATCTGCTGAGTTAACTGATCTTGCAAATGCTGAGTGCTGTCAAATCCTGAAGTGAATGAGATTTGATGGTGCTCAACACCTTTATAGTATATTTTATTCAGGTTCTTATAATGTGCCTATCATCATAGTATCTGAATGGCTGGAGTTTTTAAATAGCTGTGTACTCCTATTTAGCAATACAGAGCAAATAAGGAGTGTCCCAGAGACTGAACTGGGTTTATTTTTATACTTGTAGTACTCATGTATCATCAACAAAATTATGGAATAAGACTCTAATCCTGAAAATACTGAACTCTTCTTACTGTTACGCAGGTGTATGTGTTTGTAGGATTGGAAACCTAGCTAGATCAAAGGTAGCCTGGGTACGTCTACAGGTGCTGCACTCATACTCCCCAACTGCAGTGTGGACATACCGGTACTCTAAATTCTAACTGCAGAATCTCCACTACTGCAGATGATTTACTTCTCCAAGACTGAATTTCCATGCAAGCAGTTAGAACTCCTTCCCACCCCACTAGCTTTTTTTTTTTTTTT
>NW_020666065.1:0-1229 GCF_002925995.2 Terrapene triunguis | reverse complement strand
GGGCTGAGTGGTTGTGGGGGAGGGGTAGGGACGGCTCCCCCGCCAGCTCCATGCGGGGCCTGTCAGGGAGGGGGCCCCAGAGGGGGGTTCTCAGTTTTGTGTTCCTGGAGGTTTCATTACTTGACAATCTTTAACTGAAGATTAATCTTTAATTGCTGGAGGCTCCTGGAGGGTTGGCAAGCCTACCAGAAGCAGGTGCTGTTTGCCCCACTCTGGGAGCTGTGGAGCCCCCAGCACCAGAGCCCTGCCTATAAACACAGGCAACTGGGGCAAGCAGCGACCTGGCTCTGGGGCAGCCTGGAGCTAGGCCTCCCCACCGCTCCTGCAGTTGCAACTGGTAGAGAAGTGCCCAGAGGAGTGAGGTCAAGGCTTGGCTGGGTGCAGTGCATTGCACAGCCACAGTGAACTCCAGACCTTACCCTTCGTGTCATCAATCGAAGGAGAAGTTGGCTAAAAGCTGCTGTAAGGAGGTGAGTGCTGTCGCTTTGTTCTAAATCAGCAGTTCTCAACCAGGGGCCCTGGGGGACCCATGAGCAGGTTTCAGGGGCTCCACCAAGCAGGGCTGGCATTGGACTCGCTGGGGCCCAAGGGCAGAAAGATGAAGCCACACTGCCCTAAGCCCCGCCACCAAGGGCTGAAGCCATAGGCCCTGACTTCCCCTGTTTCTCGTAGGTGCTCGACCCCGCCCCCACTCCACACCTTCCATGAGGACCCACCCCCAAAGTCCCCATCCCAACTCCGACCCCTCCCTGCCACTATTCCAACTCCTTCCCCAAATCCCTGCCCCACCTCTTCCCCCAAGTGCCATCCCCCCCCTAAGCGTGCTAACGCTGCCAAATGGCTGGGAAGCGCTGGGAGATAGGCAGAGGAGTGCAGACGCGGCATGCTCAGCGGGGGAGGGGAGCTGGGCTGCCAGTGGATGCAGAGCACCCACTAATTTTTCCCTGTGGGTGCTCCAGCCCCGGAGCACCCACAGAGTCGGTGCCTATGGCTGAAGCCAAAGCCTGAGCAGCTTGGCTTCATGGGGCCCTCTATGGCATGGAGCCCCATGCAATTGCCCTGCTTGCTATCGCTAATGTAGGCCCTGGCTTTTATATGCAGAAAAACAGTTGTGGCACAGGTGGGCTGTGGTGTTTTTAGATCACGTTGGCGGTAGGTGGGAGGCTCAGAAAGAAAAAGGTTGAAAACCCCTGTTCTAAACCATAATAAATCTAGGACTAGGGTAGCCC
>NW_020666064.1:0-1122 GCF_002925995.2 Terrapene triunguis | reverse complement strand
ACCTCCCTAGGTAGGTGTCAAATCCGACATGGACTTTGTATGCAGGCAGTTTATAGTGCGTGATTTAATTGGTAAATGCTCTGTGGGACAAGGACAGGACTACTGAAGACTGAAACTGCGTGCTGCTATTTGTCAGGTCTTTACACAGACTGGGAGAATTAGAGAGCACAGTAAATGAATTGCTTGCCTTAGAATGGTGTTTAGTGCAATTAGTGTGATTTTTTTTAAATCCGCTTTTAGGCTTAGTCGTTACAGTTTGAGATTTAAAAATGTATGAACACTGAGTACACATTATGTGGTTTAGTATGTATCACTAAGGAATAAGCCCTGTCCCATCCCTCACCAACACTGAAGGCCCCTGGCAGCTAAACTCGAGCACTTGGGTTGAGCAAGGGGAGTGTGATTTGGAGTGGGAGCTTAATCCTGCCTCTCCTTCAGTGCTGGTGAACCGCACTGGTGAACCGCAATACATTCGCCCAGGGCACCTGGGAGTCGGAGAAGGACAGTCACAACAGAGCACTGCAAAAGCTAACTAGAGTTATAACTTGTGTGCTGCACATAACTCAAATCCTGTCCATACACAATGTTCTTCCACAATTCGTTGGGAGAGAATTCATAGAGTGGCTCAGCTTACTGCAAGTGCTAAGAAGCATGGGATGTGCCCCAGAAGTCTTCGTACCTCATGTCAATGAATACAGTGCCACCCTGGATGCAGCAACTCAAGTATTATTTCAGTGTGGACATTCTCACTCAAGCTAGGATAACTCAAGACCAGTAACTGAAGTGTACGTAACTTAAGTGAAGTCTGCCATGAAGATATAGCGAGGGTAATGCTAAAGAGGAAAGTGATGTATGGGACCAGATCAGGGCCGGCTCTAGGCACCAGCAAAACAAGCTGGTGCTTGGGGCGGCACATTTTTAGGGGCGGTATGGCCGGCGCCAGAATGCCGCCCCTAAAAATGTGCCCCAGCCGCCCTAGCTCACCTCCGCTGCTGCTGCCGCTCCCGCGCCATGGCGCGTGAAACAGCTGATTCGCGCTCCGCTACTCGCCCTCCCTCCCAGGCTTGAGAGCCTTGAGAGCCTGGGAGGGAGGGGGAGCAGCGGCGCGCAAATCAGCTGTTT
>NW_020666063.1:0-1001 GCF_002925995.2 Terrapene triunguis | reverse complement strand
GCAAGAAAATGCCAGATGAAATTCAATGTAGATAAATGCAAAGTAACGCACATTGGAAAACATCCTCACAATTATCTATATGAAGTGATGGGGTCTAAATTTGCTGTTAGCACTCAGGAAAGAGATCTTGGAGTCACTGTGGATAGTTCTGTGAAAGCATCCACTCAGTGTGCAGGAGCTGTCAGAAAGGCGAATAGAATGTTAGGAACCATTAGGACGGGGATCGATAACAAGACAGGAAATATCCTAACGCCGCTATATAAATCCCCAGTACGCCCACACCTTGAACACTGCCTGCAGTGCTGGTCGCCCCATCTCAAAGAAGATGTATTAGAATTGACAAAGGTACTGAGAAGAGCAACAAAAATGCTTAGGGGGATGGAACAGTTTCCATCTCAGGCAAGATTAAAAAGACTGGGACCGTTCAGCTTGGAAAAGTGACGACTGAGGGGGATATGATAGAGGCCTATAAAATCATGACTGGTTTGGAAACGGTGAATAAGGAAGTGCTGTTTACCCCTTCACATAACACACAAATCATGGGCCACCCAATGAAATGAACGGGCAGCAGGTTTCAAACAAACAAAAGGAAGTTCTGCTTCACACAACGCACAGTCACGGGTGGAGCTGTTTGCCAGGGGATGTGGTGAGGGCCAAACGGATAAAAAGAATGAGATCAGTTCCTGGAGGACAGGTCCATCAATGGCTATGCTCTGAGTGTCCCTAAACCTGGACCTGCCAGAAGCTGGGAGTGGACGACAGAGGGTGGATCACTCGGTAATTGCCCTGTTCTGTTCATTCCCTCTGAAGCACCCGGCACCCACTGTGGGCAGACAGGACCCTGGCTCGCCGGACCAGTGCTCTGAGCCAGTCTGGCCGTGCCTAGGTTCTGGGTGCTGGGGGGGCAGAGGCAGAATTGCAGGGGGACAGAAGGCCACAGGACTACAAGGAGGAGGCCAGGTCCCCATGGGGCAGGGAGGGGGACCAGAGCTGGGGGGGGG
>NW_020666062.1:0-1383 GCF_002925995.2 Terrapene triunguis | reverse complement strand
TTCTTGCTGAGCTGAGCATTGATATAGGAAAAACACACAGACTGAGGGCACTGTTCTGCTTCCCTTGATGTCAATGGAAGTGTTTCCAATGAAGAGCAGTAGGGATGAGTCTTTCATGTTTGTATGCAAATTTATTTCTATTTAAAAAGATTCTAAAGGGTTTTTAAAAGAGAAGATCATGATACAATACAATTATGATCCAACTCAGAGAACTGGTAGGCAAGGCCCCATAGGGAGAAAATCTAAGGAAAAGGGGAGTTCAGGAGAGTTGGCAGTTTCTCAAACAGACAATATTAAAGGTGCAACAGCAAACTATCCTGATGTGAAGGAAAGATAGGAAGAATAGTAAGTGGCCAATATGGCTCCATCAGGAACTCTTCAATGACCCATTAATTAAAAAGGAATCCTACAGAAAGTGGGAACATGGACAAATTGCTAAGGATGAATACAAAAGAATAGTGCAAGCAGGTAGGGACAAAATCAGAAAGGACTCATTTTGTTCCTTAGCCTATCTCGCAAGAGACATAAAAGGCAATAAGAAAAAAGTTCTATAAAGACATTAGGATCAAGAGAAAGACAAAGGAAAGTGTAGATCCCTTACTTGTTGGAGAAGGAGAACTAATAATGGGTAATATCAAGAAGGCTGAGGTATTTAATGCCTATTTAGTTTGTCTTCATTAAAAAGGTGACCAGATATTCAGCATAATTAATGCTAACAATAAGGGGGGAGGAATGCTAGTTAAAATAGGGAAAGAAGTTAAAAAATATTTAGATAAATTGGCAGGGCCTGATGAAGTTCATTCTAGGGTACTTAAGAAACTAGTGGAAGCAATCTCAGACTCATTAGTGATTATCTTTGGGAACTCCTGGAGGACTGGTGAGGTCCCAAAAGACTGGAGAAAGGCAAACATAGTACCTAACTTTAAAAAGGACCTGGGAAATTATAGACCAGCTGGCCTAATTTTGATATCCGGAATGATACTGGAACAAATGATTAAGCAATCAGTTTGTAAGTATGTAGAGGATGATAAGGCTGTAAATAATAGCCAACAAGAATAAATCATGCCAAATCATGATTTTTAATGATTCTTTGACAGAGTTACTGGCCTAGTGGATGGGGGGAAGCTGTAGACATGATATATCTTGATTTTAGTAAGGCACAGTTCCACGTGAGTTTCTCACAAGCAAACTATGGAAATTTGGTTTAGATCAGTGCTTCTCAAAGCCAGTCCGCCGCTTGTTCAGGGAAAGCCCCTGGCGGTCCGGGCCAGTTTGTTTACCTGCCGCGTCTGCAGGTTCGGCCGATCGCGCCTCCCACTGGCCGCGGTTCGCCGCTCCAGGCCAATGGGGGCTGCGGGAATGGCGGCCAGCACATCCCTTGGC
>NW_020666061.1:0-1204 GCF_002925995.2 Terrapene triunguis | reverse complement strand
CCTGTCGTCGGACTCCTCACTGTCACTTTGCAGCTTAAGGAGTAACTCGACTGCAATTCGTGACGTGCTGGCGAGACCCATGAGCATATTCCTCACAAGTTCAGGATCCATTCCCGCAGACCGAAAGGGAAGACAGAGCGTGCAGTACAAAAAACATTGAAAGATGGCACCAAATGTGGACGGAAGCACAGGGATTGCTGGGATGCGAAGCGATGCATCATGGGGCGTTGGGACAGGACCCAGAATGCCCCACAACCTCTTGCCCCCTTCCCACAAGCCACAGCGCCAGAATGGGAAGAGGTGCTCTGTGGGATAGCTGCCCATAAGGCACCGCTCCCAGTGCCGCTGCAAGTGCCGCAAATGTGGCCACGCCACTGCACTTGCAGCTGACAGCGTGACCACACGGCAGCGCTTTCCCTGCTGCGCTCTCCGAGGGCTGGCTTAACTCAAAACGCTCTACATGTGCAAGTGTAGCCATGCCCTAAAACACGTAACTTTCATCACACGCATCCACTGGCTTTAATGCAATGACTCACATGAGTCAAATTATTCATGTTTGCAGAATGAGGCCCTAAGTGCTGAGCATCTGCATTTCCCATTGGCTGCCATGGCAGAGGCAAGTGCTCAGCACCTCTCAGGCATTGGCCCTATTGCTTGTTCTATCCTTTCCTGTTGCAGCTGGCCCTGGGCCTGATCCCCTGTTGCCCTGCAGCTTATGTGACCCGTTACATCAGCACAGAGTGTAAAATGCCACTATAGGTGCCAACTTTCCCCAGTGCCAGTGAGTGCTCAGGCCCCCCCACCCCTGGCACCGCCCCGATTCCATCCTTTCCCCGCCCCTGATCCTCCCCCATTCCAACCCCTTCCCCAAAGTCTCTGCCCCCTCCCTGCCCCTACTGGACCCCTTCCCCAAATCCCCGCCCCGGCCCCGCCTCTTCCCCGAGCATGCCGTGTTCCCCCTCCTTCCCCCCAGCGCTTGCTGCGCAAATCAGCTGTTTCGCGGCGCAAGCGCTGGGAGCCAGGGGGAAAAAGGCGGGCACACAATGCGCCCAGGGGAGGAGGCGGAGGCGGAGTTGAGCTGGCGTGGGGGAGCAGGGAGCTGCTGCTGGGTGCAGAGCACCCACCAATTTTTCCCCGTGGGTGCTCCAGCCCCGGAGCACCCACGGAGTCGGCGCCTATGAATGCCACTGGCTCAGAGTGGAAT
>NW_020666060.1:0-1057 GCF_002925995.2 Terrapene triunguis | reverse complement strand
GTATTCAGAGGAAACATTAAGAACAGTCCCACTTCGTCACATCTCTCCCCCTTTCGAGACCGAACTGAGCAAGGTCACTTTAGCCGGTGACCTGGGGAAGTTCGAATCCACCAACGTTCCCATGGATGCCCCATCATCTCTCCCATTCCTTGGTGGGAGTTACACCAGGACATTCCAGTTTCACACCCTCCCGTGGGTCTGTTGTGCTTGATGGCACTTGCAGGCTGCATGTGGGAAGGTTTATGCGGCCCGTGCCCTTTTGCCACCCCAATACCCCTGGGGTTTAAACTGGGATTGGGTCTTTTCCCAGCGCTACAGTTTGGAGGGCTGCAATTCGGGCTCTCTTGGTTAAGAGCCCCCATCTTGACCTTGGCCACCCTCTGAACAGGTGTCTCTCTCCCCAGCAGCTCGGCCTCACTACCTTGCATTTGACGCTGCCACGTCAGAGGAGAGTGGTCAGTATACACAGTAAAGCGCCGCCCAAATAGATACAGCTGCAGCTTTCTAAGGGCCTGCACCATGGCTGGGCATTTTTTCTCTGAGGCCGCATAGTTGTGTTCCCAGGGCAGCAGTTTTTTGCTCCGGTAACTGATGGGGTGTCTCCCCCCCTTAGCATCGGCTTGCATCAGCACCGTGCCCAGCCCTGTGTCTGAGGCGTCAGTGAACACAGCAAAAGGCTTGGCAAAGTCTGGGTTTACCAGTTTTACCGGGCCCTGGATTAGAGTCTCCTTCAGTATACAGAGAGCCCTCTAGCACTGCTTAGTCCAGACTACCTCGTCTGGCTTACCCCTCTCACATAGCTCAGGGATGGGGGCAGCTAGGGAGCTAACGTGGGGTACAAACCTCCGGTAGCACCCCGCCATCCTGATAAAGGCCTGGACTTGTTTCTTGGTCTGGGGAATGGGCCAATCTCTGATCATCTCCACCTTGCACTTCTCGGCTTTTACCGTCAGTCCTGCCTCCTTGAGGCAGCCCAGCACCCTCTTCACCTGGGACACATGTTCCTCCCCGGTCTGGCTAAAGACACACATGTCATCGATGTACGCCAGGGCCACGT
>NW_020666059.1:0-1631 GCF_002925995.2 Terrapene triunguis | reverse complement strand
GGGTGGGGAGTGGTTGGATGGGGCGTGGGAGTCCCAGGGGTCTGTCTGGGGGTGGTGGTGTGGATAAGGGTTGGGGCAATCAGGGTACAGGTAGGGTCCTAGGGGGCCAGTTAGGATGGGGGGAGGGTCTCAGGAGGGGGCAGTCAGGGGACAAGAGGCAGGGAGGCTTAGGTAGGGGGTGGAGTCCTGGGGGGCAGTTAGGGGCAGGGGTCCCAGGAGGGGGCAGTCAGGGGACAAGGAACGAGGGGAGGGTTGGGGGTTCTGAGGGGGGTGGGAAGTGGGAGGGGCGGGGCTCCTCCCGTCCTCTTTTTTGCTTGCTGAAATATGGTAACCCTAAGTAAGATAGATAGAGACACTACAGAATGTACCTCTGCACATCCATATACTCATACCATCTCCTGTAGAACAACCTGAAATGTTCGCCATCATCTTCCTCCTCACCATCCTCTTCCCCCTTATCACCAGTGGCCATCATTCTGTCACCTCCCAAGGACTACATCTCTCCTACCGCCCCTAGTCTGGGATGCCACTTTTATAATATGTTATGCTGACGCTGCTACGTCAGATGCATATTCAGTAGGGGATTTTTTCCTCTTTTCCTTATTTGTAATTCCTCACTTTACTAATGTTGGAGTGTCTTTTTCCTATAGGTTAGTATATCAATGATCTCAACTTATCATATATGTCCATTCGTTACCATGGCCCTTTTGTGGTTAGGCATCACATTTGTTATTTCTGTCCTAACTGGTTATTTCAGTTCCTTCCAAGTTGTGGCATATCTGTTAAGTTTAAAAGGGTATGAATTTAGGAAAGCCCCTATGCCAACCTGCTTTAACGCATCCTCTATGTTAAAGGTCGCAGCTATACATGGACCTTATGCTTTAGCTCTTCACCATCTATCTAGGTGAAAGGTCCCAAACGTATGTTTGCTAACTTTACCATAGCTCACCATACAGGATGTGGCCTGCAGGTCCCTTGTGTTACAGCCAAAAATATACTGTAATATAGGCCCATAAACCTATTATAAAATAATCAAACCCATAAGAAAATAAGAAACTGATAAGAAAAGATATATAGGCAAGCAAGCAGGCTAGCCTTAAATGTATCTTACATACATCAGTTCGTTGCCGGGACATTTCTGTGGTTGAATTATTTACCTGTGGTCAGAACTTCCCCTTGAACTCTATTTTCAGCTCCCCAAATACTTGGGGTTTTCTGTTGGGCTGTTTATCTGTTCAAAGTTCATAGGTCTCAAGCCTTATGCTAACTTGCTGAAGCTAATGTCTTACAGGATACAGGCATATAGGTTTCTTGCATTACTGCTGAATATAATGCAAAGCAGTAAATATAATTGTAGTGAGGTGAGACCAGCAGGAGCCATCATGCCAGTGAGTCATCTTGGGAATTAGCTCTCCAGCATATGGAGCGCCTACTCCTGGCCGGCGTCTGTGTCCTTCCTGGATGCCGGTGCCCCTTTACCTTGGTGTGCTGGGCCTGGCAGTGCCCCCACACTGTGGGTCTCCCCTCCCATGGGAGCCCCCAACCCTCTAGTCCCACCTTGCCTAGATGGCTACTGCCAGTCAACATCTAGCCCCCGCTCACTGGGGCAGACTCAGTCTGTCAACTACTCA
>NW_020666058.1:0-1171 GCF_002925995.2 Terrapene triunguis | reverse complement strand
TCTGTTATTACACAGTGGAGAGAGGAAGGGTCAAAGGTGTCTATGACGCTTAAGAAGAGCCCACAGCACCAAATACAAGCACCTGTCCCCAACCTCTCTCTTTGGCACTCCGTCCCCTGCCTAGCAAGTGCAGTTTAGTTGAGGGTGAGCCCCTCAATCAGGGTATGCCAAGCACAGTTTTGCTCCCCTTGATTCACACAACAAGGATAACCACACTTTCTTATCCTTGTCCCCATAACAAAGTGAATGGGGATCCAACACCAGTCAAAAGTGATCATTTGAGCAAAGCAGCCCCATCATGCTGAGCACATAGGCAGAGTGGGCATGTCTATGCAAACAAGATCAATTAATGAAGTCTTCTCCCCCAGCTCATCACTAGATGTCAGGGTAGAGCTCATGCAGACCCTGCTTACACTTAATGTGTAACTTTTACAACAGAGTTGAATTTGGCCCATGAATTCCTGGGAACAAATCTTTACAAGCTTTTTGACTTGAGCCAAATTAGTCCTAATTTCCATGCAGTGAAACTCCATTGAAGTCAATGGGCTAAACTCACTATTGGCCTAAGCGGATAATTTCACCAAAGTCAATGGAGTGTGTAGTATACTACTAGTAAATTTGCTTCAGTCCATTACACAGGGTGCAGGTCAGGCCAGAACTTCCACAGCCAACTGCCATTAACTTTTGTGATGTTTACTGTTAATGTGCATAGATGAAACTTAGGTTTTGCTTCACAAAAAAGACTACATTAAAATGATTTTTTCGGAGCGGGGGGAAGACTTTTGTGGATCAAAAACAAAATGGACATTGTCAACCAATTTCATTAATAGCTGCCCTTTGGCCTAAACTTCACAGATACTTTGGCAACACAACTTGTGAAAATTTTCACTTTACACCAATTAGAAAGGAGTTATATTTTTGTTGGTAAACTGAGCAAGGTGGTTTGGAATGGAACTGCCAAAAAAAATTCAGATAAACTCAGTACAATCATCACAAACTGAGAAGGTGTGTTCAAATATATAATATTGTTAGTAATAAAAAGCAACAAAGAGTCCTGTGGCACCTTAAAGACTAACAGATGTATTGGAGCATAAGCTTTCGTGGGTGAATACCCACATGCGTCTGACGAAGTGGGTATTCACCCACGAAAGCTTATGCTCCAATACATCTG
>NW_020666057.1:0-1004 GCF_002925995.2 Terrapene triunguis | reverse complement strand
GGGGGGCGGGGGCGGCCAAAATTGTTTTTGCCTTGGGCGGCAAAAATCCTAGAGCCGGCCCTGGTTCAAGCTGAACTCTGCCCATCCTTCCTGAGGGGCCTTCTCTCTTCAGCCTCTCCTGGGCTCCTTTAAATTCAGCCCTCTGCTTGGGCTTCTAATGAAAATGTATCCCCCTCTCAGGGCTTAAGCTATTTTGCTAGAGGCTGGTGCGGGAAGCCAGGCCCACCCACTGCTCCAAGTCCCAAACCAGGGACCCTATAAAGAGCAGCCACATGCTGCTGCCTCTAATTCACTGCTGCGGTTCCCTGGGCCTTTACCCATGTAACCCCTTTCTCTTAACCCTTCCCTCAGGGCTGAAGTTCTCAGCTCCTCTTCCTCCTCATTGAATGCAAGTACCACCAGAACCCATCTCCTGGTTCTCCCTTGGGCTCCTGTGAACAGCAACAACCACCCTTCCTTGCTTCTCTGGTCCTAGCAAGGAAATGACCTGCTCAGGCCCTGAAGCTCCTTTTATTTGAGCCTGCTGGCCTCTCATGGGTTGCTTCTATGTAGCCTCTTTTGGCAGGCCTGGAGGATCCACCTTCACTGCTCCTTTCTTGGGGTGGGGTGTAGTAGGACTATGGGGCCTCCAGCAGAAGGCCTCAAAGAACAAGGTGCATGCCATGACCGGCCAAAATATATGGTTTAACCCAGAAGAATTGATAGCTTATATTAACCCTATTGGGTAGAGTTGCACTTTTAAATGTAACTTGGAGGGTGGATGCTTTGCATTCTCTGCCTCTCCTGCTAGTCAGTCACTTAACAAATAGCACTTGGTCCTCACCTATACCCCTTTTAATTTCATCCTCAGTCATGCCTCGTGGAACCCCTTACATTACCCCTCTTGCTTTTGTCATCAATTCAGGTAGCTGGCAAATTATTTTTATTTTCCCTTAAATTTTTAAGAACTTTCTCAGGCTGTTCCTTAGGTGTACTTTCTACTAATACAGATGCACCCTGCATTC
>NW_020666056.1:0-1709 GCF_002925995.2 Terrapene triunguis | reverse complement strand
AAGAGTTCTGAAGGAACTCAAATGTGAAATTGCAGAACTACTAAATAGTCTGTAACCTATCATTTAAATCAGCCGCTGGGCCAGATGACTAGAGGATAGCTCATGTGATGCCAATTTTTAAAAAGGGCTCCAGAGGTGATCCCGGCAATTACAGGCCTGTAAGTCTGACGTCAGTACTGGGCAAACTGGTTGAAACTCTAGTAAAGAACAGAATTGTCAGACACAGAGATGAACATAATTTGTTGGTTTTAGTAAACATGGTTTTAGTAAAGGGAAATCATGCCTCGCCAATCTACTAGAATTGGGGTCAACAAGCATGTGGACAAGTGGGATCCAGTGGATATAGTGCACTTAGATTTTCAGAAAGCCTTTGACAAGGTCCCTCAGCACAGGCTCTTACGCAAAGTCAACTGTCATGGGATAAGAGGGAAAGTCTTCAGTAACTGGTTAAAAGACAGGAAACAAAGGGTAGGAATAAATGGTCAGTTTTCAGAATGGAGAGAAGTAAATCGTGGTGTCCCCCAGGGGTCTGTACTGGGCCCAGTCCTATTCCACATATTCATAAATGATCTGGAAAAAGGGGTAAACAGTGAGGTGGGAAAATTTGCAGATGATACAAAACTACTCAAGATAGTTAAGTCCCAGGCAGACTGCGAAGAGCAACAAAAGGATCTCTCAGAACTGGGTGACTGGGCAACAAAATGGCAGATGAAATTCAGTGTTGATAAATGCAAAGTAATGCACATTGGAAAACATAATCCCAACTATACATATAAAATGAAAGAGTCTAAATTAGCTGTTACCACTCAAGAAAGATCTTGGAGTCATTGTGGAGAGTTCTCTGAAAACATTCACTCAATGTGCAGCGGCAGCCAAAAAAGCGAACAGAAAGTTGGGAATCATTAAGAAAGGGATAGATAATGAGACAGAAAATATCATGTTGCCTCTATATAAATCCATGGTATCCCCACATCTTGAATACTGTGTGCAGATGTGGTCGCCCCATCTCAGAAAAGATAGATTGGAATTGGAAAAGGTTCAGAAAAGGGCAACAAAAATGATGAGGGGTCTGGAACGGCTTTCGCATGAGGAGAGATTAATCAGACAGGGGCTGTTCAACCTGGAAAAGAGACGCCTAAGGGAGCATATGATCGAGGTCTATTAAACCAGGGCTGGGGTGGGGCAAGCGAACAGAGACGTGTTATTTACCCTTTGGCATAACACAAAACGAGAGGTCACCTGATGAATTTAATAGTCAGCAGGTTTAAAACAACCCGGAGGAAGTGCTTTATGACACAACACCCGGTTAACCTGGAGAACTCCTTGCCAGGGGATGTTGTGAAGGCCAAAAGTATAACAGGGTTCAAAAGAGAATTAGCTAAGTTCACAGACGCTAGGGATATTAGCCAGGCTAGCCAGGGATGCAGCCTCATGCCCTGGGTGTCCCTACGCTCCTGACAGCCAGAAGCTGGGAATGGGCGACAGGGGATGGGTCACTTGATGATTCCCTGTTCTGTTCATTCCCTCTGGGGCACCTGACATTGGCCACTGTTGGCAGACAGGACACTGGGCTAGATGGACCTTTGGTCTGACCCAGACAGACCTGGGATGGCAGTGGGGCTGCAGGTCGGGAGTGAGGGGCACTGGCAGAGCTGGGGGGGGCAGGGCTGGGCTGGCAGGGGCTGCGGGTCGGGAGTGAGGGGCACCAG
>NW_020666055.1:0-2465 GCF_002925995.2 Terrapene triunguis | reverse complement strand
AAAGCACAGGCACTGCATCTGACTCTTCTCTGTTTTCTCTTCCTCTCCTTGTTGTTATCATCTACCGTCTACTCAGCTCCTCCCCATCAGAACATTCTCTCTGATTTTGACTCCTGGCTCTCTCTCTTCCTGTCCTCACAGTCTTCCACACTCATCCTTGGTGATTTCAGCTTCCATGTTGAAGATGCATCTGACCCGTTAGTTTTATGTTTCCTCACCCTTGACCTGAACTCCTGGTTTAGCTCTTACATTCACCATTCACTTGACTTGGCCTTCACCAAACACTCTATATCTCTCTGACGTTTCTGTTGCTAAGTTCCCCTTTCCAACAACCATCTGGTCTTTTTTAACATCAGCCATCAGGCCCCTCCCTCACAACCTTTCACTTGACCTTTTTCCTGACTTCCAGTCCATCAGTATTGAAGACATATTGTCTGCGCTCAGCCCTCTTCTCCTTTCCCTCTCTTAACTTTCTTCCATTTATATGGTTGTTGCTTCACTCTCCTCCACCCTTAACCCTTTTGCCCCTCTCTCCCATCATAAAGTCTGCCTTGCCAACACCTTCAGCCTTTGCTACCCACAAAGTGAAGTTCTTCTCTTTCAGTTCCAGACTACACCCTCTTGAGTCTGGCTTCTGCCCTTTGCACTCCACTGAAACCCCCTCACCAAAGTCTCTAATTACCTCACTGTAGCCAAATCTCAGAACCAGTACTCCACTCTCATCCTCCTTGACCTGTCAACTACCTTTATCACAGTCGACCATACTCTTCTTGAAATCTTGTCCTCTCTTGGCTTCTGTGACTCTGTATTTTCTTGGTTCTCTTCCTACCACTCTAAATGTTCCTTCAGTGGGTCTTTTGGAGAATCTGCCTCATCCCCTTCCAGCTTTCTTTGGGGGTTCCACATAGCTTATCTCTGGGTAATTTCATTTTCAAAAAACAAATTAAACTACCATCTCTATACTGATGTTTCACAGATCCAGCTCTCTACCCCAGGCTAGAGGTGGTTGGGAATTCTTCAATGAAACTTTTTTTTCAAAAAATGTCATGAATCAGGGACAGTTTTGACAAATCTGCTGACTCAAAAAAAATTAAAAAATAGATTGCAATTGTTGAAACATTTCATTTCAACATTTTGAAAATGAAAAATTCTGTATTTTTATTCCAAATGACTTTTCATTTAGAAATGTATGCTAATTAAACTAAAAACAGTACCAAAACAGAAAATGTATTGAAATTGAAATATTTTGATGGACCTGAGATGAAGTTGTTTTGGTTTTTCAGTTGGTGAATGTTTTCGAGATTTCAATTTGTCATCTTTTGTCATCTCAATTCATGATCGGAAGAAATTTTGAACTCTCACAAGTATTTGAGGGATGGGAAAACTTTTCTGTCTAGCTCTACTCCAGACCTATTTCCTTCTGGCCAAACTAAAATCTTGGATTGTGTCTCTGACTTCTCCTCATGGATGTCTAGCTGTTAAGCTCAAGCACAACATGGCTAAAACAGTGCTTTTAATCTTTCTGCCAAAGCCCTGTACACAACCTCAATGGACAATGCCACCATCCTGCCCCTCACTCAGGCCCATAACCTGGGTGTCGTCTTTAACTCAGCCTCTTTCTTGGTCCTCACATGCCAGGCTATATTTGAACCTTGCAGATTCTTTCTGCA
This sequence comes from Terrapene triunguis, assembly GCF_002925995.2. Classification (NCBI taxonomy): domain Eukaryota; kingdom Metazoa; phylum Chordata; order Testudines; family Emydidae; genus Terrapene; species Terrapene triunguis. The sequence goes on along the minus strand of NW_020666055.1, from coordinate 795 downwards.
TAGCACCTCTAAGGTATGCCCTTTCCTGCCTATCCACACAGCTAAAATTCTCATTGTGGCTCTCATCACTTCATGTCTCAATTACTGCAACTTCCTGTTTACTAGCCTTAACATATGCAATCTTGTCTTGCCCATATCCATTCAGAATGCTGCTGCAAAGATCATTTTGCTAGCCTGTTGCTTTGACCATGTCATTTTTTAATCCCTCCACTGGTTCCCCTTTCTTTATCTGATCGAACATAAGCTGCTTGTCTTCACTTTCAAGTCCCCTCACTACTAATCGCTACCTTTATTTCTCATTCGATACTGAAAGGTTGATTCCTACCTCCGATTGGCCCACAACAGCAGCCTCCACAACCCACTTGTTAAATTTTCAAACAAGCACGTTTGTGCTCTCTCAAGCTTGAATGTAGTGTTACCATATTTTGAGCCTCCAAAAGGAGGACACTCCACAGGGCCCCAGCTCCGCCCCCAGCCCCGCCCACGCCCCAACTCCGCCCCCTCCCCTGCTTCCCGCGAACATTTGATTCGCGGGAAACCTGAAGCAGGTAAAGGGGATGTGGGGGGAGGAGGCGCGGCCCAGTCTGGCCCCCCCGGCGTCTCCAGCCTGGGTCGGCTCGGGCTCTGGGGTGCCGGCCCCGGGCCAGCCCCCGGCCGAGCACCCCTGGCCCGCCCAGCACTGCCGGTCCCTGGCCCGGCCCCCGGCCGAGCACCCCCGGCCCGCCCAGCACTGCCAGTCCCCGGCCCGGCCCCCGGCTCAGCACCCCCCGGCCCCGCCGGCCCCCGGCGCTCGGC
>NW_020666054.1:0-1458 GCF_002925995.2 Terrapene triunguis | reverse complement strand
GATAAGGGTACACCAGGGTGCCAGAGAAACAAGGTAGAAAGCTGGTCGGTTCAGTCTAGTTTCAGATGATGTACACAGTACCTTTTCCTTGTAAACAGGTAGGGTAGAAAGAGATGGGTTTATGGATGTAATTTAGGGAGCACACCTTCTGCGTAAGGTGAATGTAACAACGTTGCTGGAAGCGGCTGTCCAGACATTGGCATCACGTTGAACCTTTATCCTGTATTGTATTATTATTGGCTTAGAGCAGGGGTCGGCAACGTTTCAGCAGTGGTGTGCCGAGTCTCCATTTATTCACTCTAATTTAAGGTTTTGCGTGCCAGTAATACATTTAAAAAATTTTAGAAGGTCTCTCCCTATAAGTCTATATTATAGAACTAAACTATTGTTGTATGTAAAGTAAACAAGTTTTTTAAAATGTTTAAGAAGCTTCATTTAAAATTAAATTAAAATGTTGATCTTATCAGTTTAGTGCAGTGGTTCTTACCCTGGGGTGCACACACCCTCTGGGGGTGCAATATGCCCTTTCTGGGGGTGCGAGACATGCAAGATTTTTTTAGAACGTAAATCATCGAAAACACAAATTAAGCACAGGCACATAAGTACAACGACTTTGTTTCATCAAACCAATGTATTTATTAACATTATACATGTTTTAACGATGACTGTAATATACAAACAAAGTTTTTAAGTTTTCAAGTTTTTAAGCTAATTGTAGTGTAATTTTTTATAAGGGCTGCAGAGGGCTGGGACCAGGCCAGGAGCAGAGCCCTGGGCTGGCTGCCGGTACCCCAGGCCGGCAGGAGGGCTGAGCAGGGCCAGAGGCCCAGACCCCGGCTGGCAGGGGGCCAGGTGGCTGGAACCCCAAACCAGCAGCGAGGTGAGCAGGGCCAGCGGCTGGTATCCCAGGCCGGCAGCAGGCTGAGCGGGGCCGGTGGCCGGGACCCCGGCTGGCAGCAGCGTGCCAGTAAAAATCGGCTCGCATGCCGCCTTTGGCACGTGTGCCGCAGGTTGCCAACCCCTGGCTTAGAGCGATAAACCGGACTGACATTGGTTATTTGGGCCCTTGAATATATTTCGTAGCGAACCAAAGTGTGGTCAAGCGATTGACTATACAGTTTATCAAAAGACTCATGTGATGACATGGACACGCACCCACCTCTTCCCCTAGGAAGCAGCTGATCATAGAATATCAGCTTTAGAAGACACCTCAGGAGGTCATCTAGTCCAACCCCCTGCTCAAAGCAGGACCAGTCCCCAACTAAATCCCCAAATGGCCCCCCTCAAAAATTGAACTCATAACCCTGTATTTAGCAGACCAATGCTGAAACCACTGAGCTATCCCTGGAATTGGAATATGGAGCATTCCAATTTGCCAATTTAAAAAGCTTTTATGGCAAATTCAAATTTTCAAATCATTTAATTGGGCAACAGAAATTTTACTTGCTTCTTTTAGCC
>NW_020666053.1:0-1482 GCF_002925995.2 Terrapene triunguis | reverse complement strand
GGCTTTTTCCTAGATCTTAAAAGAAACAATTATAAAAATTAAGCACCCAACAGTTTTCTTGGGGGTTCATCTTAAAGGTTACAAGCAAACAAAAGCATCTGGGGTTAGCACAGAGGAGATCCACAAGCCAAAATAAAGAAAATAAACCTGATTGTGTCTAGCTAAACATTCTGATCTACTTACACAGTTGGAGTTCAGATAAGAAGTTCTAGGCATGATCTGCTGATTTATGATCATACCTGGCTTAAGCTGTGTATAGCATGGCTGCTCTGTCCCTCCAGCGCAGAGAACAATAGACAAAGGGAAAGTTTCTTTCCCAAATTTAAAACTTCTAGCCTTCCCATTGGCTCTTTTGGTCAGGTGCCCACTTCCCCCCTCCCTTTACTTGCTTTACCTGTAAAGGGTTAAAAAGTCCCTCAGGTAAAGAACAGACACCAAGAGGGATTTTACATCTAACTGGCTGGCTGGGTGTCCATCAAAAGAAGCTATCCCCCCACTTTATTTATCACAGCCTATTTACTGCAATGGTGCCTGCCAAAGTCATTGCGGAGTGGCGTGGGAAAGTCCTCTACCACAGAGGACAAAGTAAAGCAACCCACCCCTAGAAACCTTTGGGAGAGGATTGCAGAGTGCTTTTATGAAAGTTTCATCAAGATCTCTCAGGAGGATATGAAGGACATCCCTATGTAATATGTAAATGAAGTGTTCCATATCTCTTCCCCACCCCGCCCCCCACCTTCTTCCCTTCCTGCCTAAGCTTACAGGGAAATGAAAAGCAGATAACAACTCTACCTCTGTTTGTTGTAGCTCTACCTTTTCTTGTAGGAGTAAAACCATGAAAGTAGATACCTGTGTCCTGCTAACTTGGGGTTGGGCCGGGTGCCATCTTCACACAGAAACACTTTAAGGGAGAATGGAATGCACACACTTACCCACAGTTCCTTCTTGAATTGGGCTCATCTGTGCTCAGCTGGTGGGACTGACTAGATACTGGTATAGTCTCAAAGATCCTGGCTCACGGTATAGCTGGACTCCTCCTCCTCCCTTCCCCCACCATGTCTCCTTCCTCCTTATTGTTCAGAGGAGGGGGCTTCTTTCAGGCTCCACTGAGGTAGCCACAATGGCCTTGGGGTGCTGGTGGGGTCTTCTCCAAATATGGCATATAGCTCATTGTAAAAGCATTAGGTCTGCAGATCTGCACTAGATTGATTAGTGGCCTCCCTTGGTCTTGCGGAAAGCCTGCTGCAGTGCCTAGGGTTACCATATTTAAAAAATAAAAAAAGAGGACACTCCACGGGCCCTGGCCCTGCCTCTTTCCTACCCCTGGCCCCGCCCCAGCTCCGCCCCTTCCTCGCCCAACTCCGCCCATTCCCCGCCCCTTCCCCAAAGTCCCCGCCCTAACTCCCCCTCCCTCCCAGCCACGCGAAAAGGGCTACCCGAGCGCTACCGGCTTCACGGTTTGCTGGGCAGCCTCCAGACCCT
>NW_020666052.1:0-1090 GCF_002925995.2 Terrapene triunguis | reverse complement strand
GCCCCACCCCAGAGCCCGCACCCCCAACCAGAGCCCTCACTCCCTCCTGCACCCCAACCCCAATTTTGAGAGCATTCATGGCCCACAATACAATTTCTATTCCTAGATGTGGCCCTCGGGTCAAAAAGTTTGCCCACCCCTGCCTTAGTGGCAGCCAACAGCTCTGCAGTCTATTTCCATTGGGGGGAGTGGGGGAGAGAATTCTGCACAGACATTAATTTCTGCAAAATTCTGCATTGTACAGTAGCGCAGTATTCCCCCAGGAGTAAGACATAGCTTTGAGGCCTCCTTCTGTACTTAAACATGCTAGGCTCTGACAACACACTTAAAGTGGTTTCGGAGCTCTCTTCAGTGTTGCTGCTAGACACTCGCTATTGACCAATGCTGAGCACAGCCAGCTGCCTCTGTAGCACGCAGGCTTCCGAGCCGCAGTTCACCACTGCCCAGGACTTACAAAGCATGCTACTGTAAACAAGGCTTTGGAAGATTACCCAGGCCTGGGATATCAAATCCCACACACATCGCAACTGCTTGGAAGGGTTGAGAAAGTGAGCGAAAAGGGAATGATGCTGCCTTTGGGGTGGGGAGTGAAGGCATATGTGAGTGCATGAAGAAAGCCTATGCTGAAGTAAGTAGAGTGGGCAGAGAAGGAAAGAAGACTGGACAAAATTAGAACCAAAGTAACCATCTGCACGCAGCATTTTACCATCCTATAAGATCTCAGCCAAAAACCAGTAAGAAATGTCTAGAACACTCACGCCAGTACCCTAAAGATTAAGACAGTTTAATTCCCTGTCAAATGTGCACCATGGAAAAAAGTATCAGGGGGTAGCCGTGTTAGTCTGTATCTACAAAAACAACAAGGAGTCTGGTGGCACCTTAAAGACTAACAGATTTATTTGGGCATAAGCGTTCGTGGGTAAAAACCTCACTTCTTCAGATGCATCTGAAGATTTTTACCCATGAAAGCTTATGCCCAAATAAATCTGTTAGTCGTTAAGGTGCCACCAGACTCCTTGTTGTTTTCACCATGGAAAAGAAATACATCAATACTTAGAGAGCTAGACAAGTTTCCATCTCCATGCAAGAA
>NW_020666051.1:0-1339 GCF_002925995.2 Terrapene triunguis | reverse complement strand
AGATTGAGACCAGAAGAAACCACTAGATCATCTAGTCTGACCTCCTGTATATCACAGGCCATTAAACTACACCCAAATACCATATATTAAGCCTGAAAACTTTTGTTAGACCAAAGAATCTAATCCTGAGGTAAATAATCTGTGTGCCACAGGCAGAGAATGGGAAAGGACAAGGTGCCACCAATGTCCCTGGTCTCTAATGGCAGAGAATTGATTAGGTGAAATATGCCCAGAAGATCCTAGCAGGCTAACCATGTATGCTGCAGAGGAAGGTGAAAAACCTCCAAGATTCCAGCTAATCTGACCCAGGGGAAAATTCTTTCCTGACTCCAAGTCTGGCGATTAGTATGACCCAGAGCATATCTGGATTAATATTGCCAGAGGAGTCTTCTTTGTTGTCCCAGAATCACTTTGCCTGGCTGGATACTACTTTAAAAGGGTGCTTTGTTACTCTAAAATGACATCACCCTCAGCTCTGATGGTGGAAACTTGTTAATTAACTGGACAATTTAAAGGTGCAATTGGGATGTAAATACTCTTTTCCGCCGGGATAGAGGCTTGCTGTTGATAAAAGAGTTGAGTTTTCTGATGGAGGATGGGAGTGAAGAAACCACAGCAAGGAAACAGAAAGAGAGAGAATGAGTATCTGCTCTCAGATTCAATGTGACTTCTCTGCAAAAGCATCAGCAACAATGTTAATGTTAAAATTACGAGCTGTGATTCATAACCCTTTGATTTTTCCCCTTCCATTCAAAGAGATGGTGTTGAAGCTAGCTCTGTGCTTGGTCTCCATTCCTCTGTGATTTTTTTTTGAGCAGTTTAACATGAAGTTTTAATGAGAAGAAATTAGTGGGATAGTAATCTTTGGATCATAAGATTAACACGGTAGATTTTTGCTATTGACAATAGGTTCCTTTAAACTTTGCTCATCCAGCCACTCTTGACTTGCTCTTATATGTAATTGATAAAGACATGTATATCTTAACAGCTTTAGACTGAATTTAAATAAGCTGGACTGGACCTGATTCTGACTGCTCCCACCCCCACTAATGTGATGGTGGTGTAATTTCACTGATGTCTTCTGATGTCAGTTGGGCTCTGCAAGGTTGCAGGGATCTCCTCATCATCTTGCAGGATTAGGGTCAGAGTGTTTGTATGTGTGTATATGGATTTGAGTCGTGTTTCGCTTACACCAATTTTATACTCAGGTAAGCCCATTCACTTTAACAAATGTATTGCTGATGTACATCATTGTGCATGGCTCAGACATCACATGTGGTACCAATATCCATGTGACAGAATGCGGAACCATGTACCAAACTGTATTTATCATGCATTT
>NW_020666050.1:0-1459 GCF_002925995.2 Terrapene triunguis | reverse complement strand
CCTCCCCAGCACCTCCCGCCCGCTGGCAGCCCACCATATCAGCTCCTCCCCTTCCCCCAGCACCTTCCACCCGCTGGGGGAAGACCAATCCACTCCTCCCCGTCCCCCACAGCACCTCCTGCTGCTCAGCTGTTCAGTGGCGGGCAGGAGGCGCTGGGGGGGAGGGGGAGGGAGAGGGGCAGGAAGAGGTGGAGCGAGGACGGGGCATACTTGGGGGAGGGGGTGGAATGGGGTGGGAAGAGGGGGGCAGGAGCAGAGTGGAGGCGGGAAGACGCAGAGCGGGGGTTGAGCACCCCAGGGGAAATCAGAAAGTTGGCGCCTGTGGTGTCCCATCCTGGCAGACAATGACCTGGCCTCACTTTCATTTGTTATCCCCCAACTGGGCTACTGCCAGGTATGAGGGCACTGCCGGGGTACAGAACGCTGCAGGGCCCCCTCAGCAACTCATGCCACTGCCAGCACTTCAAAGGCCGGGCCAGGGCAACTGATCCTCCTGGGGAATAATCTGAGGCCCCAAAACTCAACGGGAAGAAATGCAGGGAACCGAAAGAAATGAGAGAGCCCAAGAGGGGAGCAGAAGGGAACAAGACACGTGGCAATGGAATAGGGCTAGAAACAGGCCACTGCTATTTGGGGCTGTCGGGACAGCGGCATCAGGGAAGGAAGGCCATTGTCTCCATTGTCTCAGGTAGATAGGCACAAAGCGGAGGTAGTCCAGGGAACAGCAAGAAAGTGAGGGGCTGACGGACTTGTCGACCTGGCGAGAAACGCACAGCTTGGCTGTGCAACCATGAAGGGAGAGAGACGAGTTCTGCAGGGCGGCAAAAGGAGTAAATGGATGAAGCGAAGAGTGGAACAACGTAGGTGGACTATCAGGCAAACCCCCAGGCGGGAAGCTGCACCAGGCTGGGGATCGGGGCCGGCTCCAGGCACCGGCGGAGGAAGCAGGGCCTGGGGCGGCCCGTGCTAAGGGGCGGCACTCCGGCCATTCTTGGGGCCGCACAGTCCGGGCGGCTTTTTTGTTTGTTTGCTTGGGGCAGCGAACATGGTGGCGCCGGCCCTGTTTGCAGGGGGCAGCGATTGCTCCCATGCTGCCGGCCCTGCTGGGGATCGATCACCTCGGGGAGCCCCTGCACTGGGGGCTTTTACAACTGGGCTGCCCCAGAGCCTAGGCCAGGGGCAAACGGCTCTGCTCGTACAGCGCCGAGCACAGTGGGGTCCGAGTCCATGGCGCGCGCTCTCGCCGCCGGGGGCCACACCGCACAGAGACAAATGGGGGCCCTGCGCTGCGAGCTCCGGGGCGCCCCGCGCGGTGGGGTCCGGCCTGGCTGCGGCCCGAGCGGCTCCGCCTGACCCGCCCCGCCCGCAGACAATGGCGCCTCCAGGCCGCGCACGCAGCGGCGCCGCCCCCGCGCGAGCGGAACGTCCAGGCGGGCCGGGGCCGGGGGCGCGCGGGGGG
>NW_020666049.1:0-1031 GCF_002925995.2 Terrapene triunguis | reverse complement strand
TTATCAGCAGGAGAAAAAAAAACTTTTGTAGTGATAATAAGGAAAGCTCATTTTAAACAGTTGACGATAAGGTGTGAGTAACAGTAGGGAAAAAAATTAGCATGGGGAAATAGTTTTTAGTTTGTGTAATGACCTATCCACTCCCAGTCTTTATTCAAGCCTAATTTAATGGTGTCCAGTTTCCAAATTAATTCCAGTTCTGCAGTTTCTCGTTGGAGTCTGTTTTTGAAGTGTTTTTGTTGAAGAATTGCGACTTTTTATTCATTTATTCTTCTGCGCAGAGACTGTCCAGTTTGGCCAATGTACATGGCAGAGGGGCACAAAATGGACACAAATCAGACGTCAAGAATTATAACATTCAAAAACCAGTCGGAGAACACTTCAACCTCCCTGGACACTCAATGACAGACCTAAAAATCGAAATTCTTCAACAAAAAAAAGTTCAAAAACAGAAAATGTGCTTAAAAATCACCCACGTTGGCAGTTTTTCTGTCCCCATGTGCAGAATTTATGACCCCTGCAGATTTCTTTGTTTCCCCGCAGAAAAATGACTTTCTGACAGGGAAGCAAAGGGAAGCCACAAGAGCGATCACGTGACCCTTCCCAGCAGTATGTTTTGGGTGCCCAGGGCAGCTGGCAGAGAGGCAAATCACTGTGGGGCGGGGGGTGGGACTGGGGTGGTGGCTCCTATTCTGCACTTGGCTCAGCTGCTAGTCCCGGCTGGGCTGGGGAGGACAGTACTTCCTCTTCCCCTGCACGGCATCCGGGGTTGGATCAGCTCCACCCCCAGATTTCTCCCCCATCTGCAGGAAGCTCTGCAAACTCTTCCCTCCCCCGCTTCCGGTGCCCATCGCTCCTCAGCTGCAGGGGGAGGAATCCCTGTATGAGGAGGTGCTCCCCCATCTACCCAACCCCTGTGCGCTCAGACCCTCTCATACACAGACCCTCCCGCCGAGCCTCGCCCCTGCTGTACTCAGAATCCCCCAATGAGCCCCACTCCCTCTGCACCTGGACCACCCCAACAAGCCACC
>NW_020666048.1:0-1181 GCF_002925995.2 Terrapene triunguis | reverse complement strand
ATAGAGCTGTTACTCTTTGGTATTATCATTTTAGATGCAGTTGTGATCAAAAATAAATAGCTGAAATAGGCAGATCTTCCTTTTACAATTTTAACTTTAAAGTAGTATTGAGTGTCAGTGAATGCAATGACTGACACTAAATGAGCAGTATGGTAATAATAATTAAATAACTGCATTGACTTATTTTGTTTAGGAGAATCCATCCTCAACATACAGGATTCTGAAGACTATCCACCTTCAAGATCACCATCATTTTCTATAGTTTCAGAGTTATCTGCCAAAGATAGTGTTTCAGTCACACCATGTATGTCACATAGCCACAGTATATCACCTGTAGCAAAAAGAAAAAAAAATCTCCATCATCCAAAAACAACCATAGATAAGTTTGTGATAAGAACCAGCAGATTACAAAAAGAGGTAATTGATGAAAAAATTGCCTGGTTTGTTTATGCAATGAACTCTCCTTTCCGTATGATTGAGAACCCACACTTCATTAACATGGTTCAGTCATTAAGACCAGGATACAGTCCACCCAACAGAGCAGATGTCGCAGGCAAATTGCTGGATAAAGTGTATGAAAGAGAAATTGAGCAGTGTGCAAAAGGTCTAGAGGGTAAAATTGTTAACCTGAGTCTTGATGAGTGGAGCAATGTCCACAATGATCCTGTTGTATGTGCTTGTGTGACAACAGAAGAAGGGAATGTCTTCCTTACAGAAACAATTGATAGATCAGGAAATGCACACACAGCAGAATACTTACAAGAAGTAGCAGTAAAAGCTATAACAAACTGTGAAAAAAAATGCAAATGTCTAGTACGCAGCTTGGTCACAGACGATGCTGCAAATGTATCCAAGATGAGAAGAAATTATTTGGAAGAGAGTCCCAAGCTAATAACATACAGTTGCAGTGCTCATTTGATGCACCTCCTAGCCAAAGACTTCAGTGTTCCAGAAATAAAGGCTAATGTTGTTGAAATTGCAAAATACTTCCACAACAACCACTTTGCAGCAGCTGCTCTGAAAAAACTGGGAGGAACCAAGCTAACTCTCCCAGAAGACATGTGATGGAACTCAGTAGTGGACTTTTTGAGCACTATATCAAGAACTGGCCTAATCTGATGACAGTTTGTGAACAAAATCGTGAAAAAATAGATGGCACTGTCACAGCCAAAGTTCTCAAC
>NW_020666047.1:0-1089 GCF_002925995.2 Terrapene triunguis | reverse complement strand
ACCTGCCGCGTCAGCAGGTAAATAAACTGGCCCGGCCCGCTAGAGTGCTTACCCTGGCGAGCCGCGTGCCAAACGTTGCCGACCCCTGTTCTATATGTTCATTATCATTCATCCTCCAAATGACAGGTTATTCACCTAGTATCTTACCTTTCTATAAGAGTTTTAATCAAAAGCACCTTGACTAGCCACTTAACAGTGAAGAGAAACAGGACAGCTGAGAACTAATTTTATCTTTGTTATTAAGCTCCTTTCACGTATACACAATATGTAAAGAATTAAGACACAAAATAAAGAACCATCCAGTTAAACCAAAGGGAGTATTTGGGAGGCAGAATGCAATTACCCAAAGGGGAGTTTTTTTAAGGATACCTGGGTTCATGCTGTTACTATTGAAAAACAAGTGGTCACGATCTTAGCATAACATCTCATGTAAACTACAGCCCATCCAGCAGCCCCACACCCTTGGTGCAATGCTGGACTATTTGCACAACAGTAACAACTCAGAAAAAAAGATTATATTATGTTATGTATTCTGTAAACTGGTAAGCAGCCCTTATATACTAATTACTTTTAGACAGAAGAACATAAGACGGCCATACTGGATCAGACCAAAGGTCCATCTAGCCCAGTATCTTGTCTTCTGACAGTGGCCAATGCCAGGTGCCCCAGAGGGAATGAACAGAATAGGTAATCATCAAGTGATCCCTCCTCTGTCACCCATTCTCAGCCTCTGGCAAACAGAGGCTAGGGACACCATCTCTGCCCATCCTGGCTAATAGCCATTGATGGACATATACTCCATGAACTTATCTAGTTCTTTTTTGAACCTGTTATAGTCTTGGCCTTCACAACATCCTCTGGCAAGGAGTTCTACAGGTTGACTGTGTGTTCTGTGAAAAAATACTTCCTTTTGTTTGTTTTAAACCTGCTGCCTATTAATTTCATTTGGTGACCCCTAGTTCTGTGTTATGAGAAGGAGTAAATAACACTTCCTTATTTACTTTCTCCACACCAGTCATGATTTTATAGACCTCTATCATATTCCCCCTTAGTCGTATCTTTTCCAAGCTGAAAAGTCCCAGTCTTATT
>NW_020666046.1:0-2271 GCF_002925995.2 Terrapene triunguis | reverse complement strand
GTTCTTGTGTTATAGCTAACACACTTAGGGATGCGACAAATCCACACCCGAGTGCTCCAACTGCACAGACATAATCTCCAGTGTAGATGCAGCTAGGTTGACAGAAGTATTCTCTCGACCCTAGCTACCTTTGCTTAGGGAGGTGGAGTTCCTACAGCAATGGATAATCCCCTTCTGTCGCTGTAGTCTGCTTCTACACCATGGGCGCTAGAGCAGCATAACTACAGCACTGCAGCTATGCTCCTGCAGCACCCACAGTGTAGACATGGCCTTTGTTTGCATCGGCGCAGACTGCATTCACCTCTTCCTCAACTGCCAAACTGAACGCAAAAAATAGGCACTCAAGATGGAGATGTGTCATGCTCTCTCTTGCTACATTCCCATCCTTCCCCAATCAATTGTTCAGTTGAGGGGGAGGGAGGAGTGGTGCGTGTGTGGGGTGGGGGGAATTTATGGTCACACAGATATAGGGGCTAGCTGACCAAAAGGACCAAAGGGAGTGACTGCAAATGAGGGTGAAGAGGGAGACAGGAATGACTCTGCCCGCAGCGGTGCTTATGAGCTGGCAGAGACGCAAGCGAAGGTGTTAAACCCTCTGATGTCACTGAAGATGCATAAGGCGCATCAGTTGTTGTGTCAGCAGGCAAGCAGATATACCATAGAACCAGGTGTAGCTAATGATAACTAGGTTTATTCAGTGTTAGGGACACCCAGCTTAGGTAGGGTGACCATATTTCCCAAAGGGAAAATGGGACACCACATGGGGCTTGCCTGAGCACCCTCCCTCCCCCATGTGGGGTGGGCCCAAGCTGTTTGCTGGAGCCCTGCCCTCCATGCCCATGCGGGGCTGGCTTCACTGCTCACCTGAGCCCTACCTGCCCCCCACTCGAGCCCTGCCTCCCCCAGTGTGTGGGGCTGGCATCACCACTGTTCCCCCCTCCCCCCCAAGATGTTCCTCCACACACCACTTGTTTGACAAAAGTGGGCATTTATCCCATTTGCTGCAAGTTGGCAGGCGCAAACGGGACAAATGCCCACTTTTGCCAAAAAAGTCAGGGTGGCTGGGACAGGGCTTAAGAAAGGGACTGTCCCGGCCAAAACGGGACGTATGGTCACCCTAAGCTTAGGTCACAGCTGTCCAGGAGGAGCTGCCTATATACTCATGGAGCTAGAGGGAGGCACAGAGTGGGTTCAGGCTCTAAAACAGACAGACACCCCAGCCAGTATAGTGTACGCAAACAAACTTCCATTACACATTTTCCCTTGCAGATCCTGATTCAACAAAGCACTTGGTCTGTTGACTTCCAATGAGACTATTCATGTGTTTAAGGATAAACAAGTGTTTAAGTGGTTTGCTGAATCGGGGCCCTACTCCGCTTGTGTTTTCCTTTCTGTGTCCTCTAGGATTGGAACAATAGTAGATTATATTATTATAAATTGTTCTATATCAATCATAAAATCTGTCACTTTCTTTTAAAAATATGTTTAATCTTTTCCAGCAATTATTGTCGTGTCGTACAATGTTTAAGTTTGTAACTCCTCAGATTGATGCTATCACTAAAGCAAATGCTTTTCTTCTATTATACACTAAAAAATTACCACTTGCTTGATTCAGATCCATCCCTTTTGCAGCACTGTTCATTATGAGTCTGATGCCCTACTTCTGACATCATATGCTATGTGGGAAGCCAAAAGAGATGGATTTTTCCCTTTGATAACTATCAATGCTGTATATGCATCCGAAGAAGTGGGCTGTAGCCCACGAAAGCTTATGCTCTATTAAATTTGTTAGTCCCTAAGATGCCACAAGTACTCCTGTTCTTTTTGTCAATGCTGTAATTCTCAAAGGGAACCAACAAAGCTCTCCTCCCCCAACCCTGATGCCAACATGTTACTTCATAAACAGGAGCAAGAGAAAGTTGTAAATGGTGTTAACATTTCAGGTCAAGTGTTTGTACCAGCTCTAGATGGGTGAAGGAAAGCCAATATAAGGAGCAAACAGATGGTATCCCATGACATTGATGGCTAGAAAACCTGTGAAAAGAGAGAAATATTGTAGGGATACAAAGCTATGGTTGGGGAGGACCAAAAAGAACGGAACTGCTTGGCACTTCACACTTTCTCTCCAAAAGCCTGCTGCCCAGATAAAATAAACATGCACGTGGCAGCTGTTGTTTGGTGCTTTCTCAGGGGTTGTATTGGCATTTGTGAAAAGCATTTGCCTAGATCCCGAAAACAATTTAGGTGCCTAACTTATTGAAATTAATGGGA
>NW_020666045.1:0-1069 GCF_002925995.2 Terrapene triunguis | reverse complement strand
TATTCAGTAATAGAGGGGTGCAGAACATCTCAAACATACGCAGGTCAAGCAAACTAACACCGAGTTTTGCCTGCATTCAGCAGCTAGTAGAAGTTTACTTGAATTGTATTTGGGGTCATTAGGGATGAATACAAATGTTTTTCTCTCTGGGCATCCATGAGCTGCAGTTCACTGTTGTCTTTCTCGTAGAACCATGTTTTCTGGGGCAGGTTATGTGCTAGTTTCCAACATGGGTGGTAATCCCAGCTTGCTTCCTCTGTACCTGTAGGAACCCACATGAATGGGCACAGAATCCTACAGCCCAAACCTTGCCAATAAGCTCACAGGAGGAGAACCAGGTTCATTGGAACCGGAAGCTTTTGAAACATCCAGGCCTGAGAACCTATGAGAATCGTTTCTTTGGGGCAGAATTCTTGAAGTGTTTTTCTAAGTGTATTTGTAGGTACTCACCCAGCTCTGCTAGTAATGAAGGACAGGCTAGGTGGCTTTCCCTTAAACTTAGTGCATCCAGTTTAAGTGGGTGCACTTCCTGACTCCATATATTGTGTGTATACCAGAGGCAAACAGCTGAGTAACTATACAACAGAGAGAACAGGAGTACTTGTGGCACCTGAGAGACTAACAAATTTATTTGAGCATAAGCCTTCGTGGGCTATGACATTACAACTGTATTCCAGGAGATGCACACGGAATCTTTTACAATCGAGTCCTAGTCACATCATTGCTCTCCTTTAACATGCCTACGTTTTCTGCAGAGGCACTGAGGCAGATCAGAGCAACCCTAATATAAGCGGTGTGCTCCAGTAGTGGTCTGAGTCCAGAACGGGTAGCCATGAGCTTTTGAGTTCTAACATGACCTCTGACTTTATGACTTTCTCTGGGTAGCTATGGAAAAGTCACAGGCTAAATCCAGTCCCTACCCTGGCACGCTTGCACAGGATTCAGCTCAAATGAAGCTTCCCGTCAGGGCATGTAGAGGCTATGGAGCTACTTTGCAAAGGCCTGTAGACGTCTTTGCTCACCTTCCTAAAAAATCTGCAATGCCCTGTGTTTTCTCAGACACCTCCCG
>NW_020666044.1:0-1404 GCF_002925995.2 Terrapene triunguis | reverse complement strand
TTGTATGGGGGCTTGAAGAACTAAGTGTGTGTGTGTGTGTGTGTGTGACTAAGGGAGTGTTTATGCATTCATATATGTTGGTATACATATTTGGGTTTGTAAGAATGGTTTTATTTGTGTGTATATTCGTGCTGTGTCTGTGTTAGTGTGTTTATGTGCTCATTGATGTGTCTCTATGTGTGTGTGTGTTTCTGTTTTCTTTTGTGCATGTTTGCAATAGAAAAGGGAGTGAGACAAACTCTTTGCATGGCCGTGTCTGATGTACAGAGCAATTCCAGAGTGACTGAATAAGGTGCATTTAGAAATGCTGCTGGCCGGCCTCAAATATTTAGAATCCGGGGACCTGCATTTCTACCCCGGACCCTTTCTCTCCGATGCTCCCATCACGCTGTTCCTTCCTCTCTGTGACTCATTAGCGCCCCCAGGCAGAGAACTTCTTCTGCAGTTGCCAGGAAGGTTTTTGTCTGAGCCTGGACTGGCTTCCCCTCACTCTGGCGCAGTAATACTCGGGTTCCAGGCTGTTCACGTGCAGGTAGAAATTGGTGCTGTCCTTGGAGGCTCTGAATCGGCCCTGGATGGAGGAGGTGTTTTGCTGTTTTTTTGACTCATCATAATACTCAACCAGCTACTCCAGCCCCTTCCCGGGCTCCAGTCTGAACCAGCCCATCCAGGTGCTGCTAAGAGTGAACCCACTGGTGGCACATTGCAGTTTATGGCACTCTCCAGGCTTCTTCAGCGCTGGCCCCGACTGGGTCAGAACCACCTGCGAGCGGGCCCCTGGGGGAGAAGGGGAAAGAGGCAAATAGTAATTACAATAAAAATCAGCAGCGGATTTAAGGACCGAATGTAGGTGAACGGGAGAAGAATCAGCCACATGAAACTCGCCCTTCAATAGATTGGCTAAATTTAATTTTCCTTGCTGCGGCTTTGGAAGGAATTTTCTCACCGGTCAAAGTCTCCTTTTCCCGGATGTTGGAGGGGAGAGTTCTCAGAGGATTGGCTGGTATCTGCACAGACCCAGGGTGCTCGGGATTGACTCCCGGGTTGCAACCGGGAAAGGGAGAGAGAGAGAGATTTTAACAGGAACCTGTCCCCCATTTGCATATCCCCCACCCTCCTTGGGAAACAGAAAACTTCCTCACTTCAAGAGCAAAATGTACCCGCCTGTGGATTCAGAAAGTAGCAGGAGGAAGCGAGGAAGGATCATTCGGGGGTAGGGCGCCCACCTGGGGCTGTGAATGCCGAGGCTCCTTTCGCTGCTCTATCCCGGACTTCCTGTGTCACCCAAAACAACAAGTCACTCGGGATCAAAGTATTAAAACCTCTAGATTCTAGCGGGATTTTCTATCTCCCCCCACAGGTGCCCAACTCCCACCGGTGTACCTCAGTTCTCAGGCTGTGAAA
>NW_020666043.1:0-1031 GCF_002925995.2 Terrapene triunguis | reverse complement strand
GCTGTGAGTATGGAGCGGTCTGAGGGGATCCCTCCCCCCACCCACCCAGGGTGCTGAGAACTGACACACTCACCACAGCCACTGAGTGTGTCATTGGGGGCAAGACAGCCAGTCCCTGGCCCTTTGGCTGATTGAAGCCGGCGTCCCCCAGAGGGGAAACAACAGTGTCCCATTCTCCACCCAGGTCTAGGGCCAGATTGTAGCCTGCACTTCCTAGAGGGGAAAGGCCCCACGTCCCACTCCCTGAGCCGACGCTCCTGATCTTTCCTCACATACCCCGAGCCTTTAAAAAGCAGCTCATTTGTGGGGGGTCTGTATCTCAGGAACCCTGTGACCAAGGGGCCCCAAATTTGCACCACAAACTCTGCCTCAGGCCCTGATGTAATGCAGCGATTTTCGAGCCAATCTGACTATGCACATGAAAAATCAGCTTTAAACAGAAACTGCAACTTATCCTTAACTCCAGCCGGGGCCACCCCACAATCCCGCCGCCGTTGTGTGTCCCAATATCCTCATTGCACCTGACGTTATGTCTTTACTCCCCCCGGCTCTCTGTTTCTGCTCCCTCCTGGGACCTCCGGACGCCCGTCCTCATCCCCCTGCCCTTCCTGTTCCAGACCCCTTTTTTGCCCAGGGCTCCCTCCTGTGCGAGCTGCACCCCAACGGCACCTCAAGGGGATTCTATGACGCTGGAGTGAATGGCGAGGACTTCATCAGCTTCGACGCGGACGCAGGGAAATGGATCGCTCGGCAGGGGGACAAGCTGGCGCTCTACGCCCGGGACCTTTTCAGCCGGGATAAGGGCACAGCCATCACGCTTCAGTTTCTCCTGAGAACGTGTGTCAGTGAGCTCGAGAGCTTTGTCCAGCATGGGAAAGAGTCTCTGGAGAGGCAAGGTGAGACTGGACACCACTCCCCGCTCGCGGAGATGCAGCCACCTCTGGGGTAGGGTGTGTTTGCTGTTTATACAGGGATCCCGCACCCAGTGCTCATATGCAGCCATCTCAGGTTGGGCCGGGGGGGCTGCTTAT
>NW_020666042.1:0-2952 GCF_002925995.2 Terrapene triunguis | reverse complement strand
AACCCTAAAGAGTAAGCAATTGAATCAACTGGTTTTGTACAATGTTAATGTATAAAAATATGAAAAGTAAGGTATTTTATGAAAGCTTGAAATGTTCTGAATTTGATGGTCATTATAATTTATGTATACAGACTGGGGTTATGAATCCATGTATATAGAATAATATGCTCATTACTTGTACTTTAGTGGGGAGGAATAGCTCAATGGTTTGAGCATTGGCCTACTAAACCCAGCATTGTGAGTTCAACCCTTGAGGGGACCACCTAGGGATCTGCAGCAAAATCAGTACTTGGTCCTGCCTAGTGAAGGCAGGGGGCTGGACTCAATGACCTTTCAGGGTCCCTTCCAGTTCTATGAGATGGGTATATCTCCATATATTATTATATTTATATTATTACTACAATTTCAAATACACCTCAGAGCAGGGAAGGGCTCCCCCCAAGCCAGTGTTTACACAAAACCAGACACGAGTAATGATCCCTGGTACAACCCAGGAAAAGACAAATGATGGACCATTAGTGGTAAGACACAGAAGCCCCAGCTACCAAGTCGAGAGGGAATTTCACCCCCACTCCCCACCTGCTGAATAACTATGAATTACCATAGTCTGGGAGAAAGAAAAAAACAAAGCCTGCAAACCCAGTTAAAAGAAGGGGGTTGAAGTGAAAGGTATCCAGAAACTGAGGGACAGCCTCTACGCTGTCTGTGAAACACCGGATCCCCTCTTTGACAAGGACACACTGGGAAACTATTCAGAGGCAACAGGTAACTCAATGGTTCCCAAACTAGAGGTTGGGACTCCAAGTGGGGTCACAGCATGAGTGAAGGGGGTCCCGCTGATCCCAAGTGTACAGAGGATGCCCTTTTGCTTTTCACAACATGACCTTGCATGTATGTTGCATGCAAGATCACGCTATGCAGAGGCCACCATTTTGTCAGGGCACCCTCCATGGTGTCTGGGGTTGCAGGAAGCCATAAGGCTGAAAATGGGGTCACACAGGGAAAATGTTTGGGAATTGCTGAGGTAACATATTAGAAAAGGGAATTTATCTAATATAGAAGTGCAAAGCCTGAAGTTGCATCTCTATGTTTATTTTCTGTGTAACTTGGGTTTGCTTTTCCTTACTATTTCATTTACTGAATCTGATTTTTCTCTGGTGTCCAAACTTTGTGGAGTGTGTGTGCCAAAGCGAACTGATAACTGGGGGCTCCTTTCACACCTTCAGGGGAAAATTCTGAGTGTTTGGTAGTTAAGAACTTGGGGTAGATGGATCTGGGGAGACGTGGGACCAGAAGGGCTGTTTAGGTCACTCTGCAAGGAGTAGCTAGACTGGTGGAAGCCAGAGTGAGAACTTTATACTTGTGGGCTGGCCAATGGTGTCAGAGCTCTGAGCCATAGCAGCGTAGTATTAAGAAATCCCAAGGGTACAGGGCAGATGATGACAGACACTCACTGGTTTGGGTGATCCTCAAAATGTGTCACACACTATCCCATTTTGCCCTGTATTTTCTCCTCCACACCAAGGACATGGTCCACACAAGGTGACCCTTACTTCCATTGCTCTCCTGCACTGAGGCACACTTCCTCATTGCCTGTATCAGGCAGCACTGTGTGTCCTACTCCTGGTGAAAATCCTTTCCCTTATCCTCATGTGTTGTGCAGTGCACAGTATGTCCCACTAACATAATTTGCATTATCTACACTGGCACCCAAATGGTTTGGTAAGCAGAGCCATCTTGTCTTCAGTCAGCCAAATGCACATTCCACCACAATCCTGCAACTGCTCAGTGCTTAGTTAAACCTTGTGCCAGGTGCTCTGAAACCAGGGTAGGGCTTCATGAGCCAGGGTAGTAGAGGATAGGCTGGGTGTCATAAAATAACAGTGGGCACACACACCCCACTGAATGATATACAAACTATTGAGAGGGAATAAATCTGTTATTGTCCAAATATGAACGTGCCAGATCTCTGAAATACCTTGGCATCATGCACTCTACCGGTGAATCCCCCCCCCCCCCCCGCCTTCCCTTCAGATGACTTTAGCAGTCTTTCTTCTTGGGCAGACAGGCCATGGAGAGGAGTCCCATTTGCCTTCCTTCCCACCTTTTATATAAGGCGGGAATCCTTTGTTTCCCAATCTTAACCCCCCCTTCCCTTCCAGTGGAAAGTTACAAGAAGTTCCAGGTAATGGGCACACAGTTCGGAGACCCATCTGGCAGAAGGAATAGTAACTCGGAATATCACCTTCTGTGGAAAGTATAGTAAGGAGCACATTGCTAGAGGTTCCAATAGTGGTCCCATTAGTTTAAACAAAACCAAGTTCAAGTCCCCAGGGGGAAAACAGGCTCCCTTAGCTGAGGGTACAATCTTATCAGGCCTTTACGGAATCTAAATATGCAGAAATCAGTTTCCAGGTATTAACCATACAGAAACCAGCTATTTCCCCAGAAGTTAACATGCTGCAAAGCTTACATGTCACACCACCAGAACTCTCTCTGTCCTTTTTGTGGCCACTAGATAAATATAATCTCAATTGTAATTGTCTGGAGCTGTAGCAATATTATTTAGTGGTCAGAGTAAATCTTGCCAACTAATACAAAAAAATAGCCTAAACTGTAAAGGATTATTTCTGCACCACCTTAAACGTTCACAAAGGCATCTTAATAGTCCCTCTTCTGGCCTTGAATTTATGAGTTTTTTTGGAAAAAATCTGACTGCCATTGTGGATACTGCACATTTTTGAAAATCTGGCTTAGTAGCCAAAAATGAGTAGGAGCTTAGCATTGCATTTGATGTAAAAAGCTGCCAGTACAGCAATACAAAGCACCCGAGTTACTTTTTAAAACAAGGCCACCTCTTCCATTACCCCAGCACCTGTAGCACCTTGCTAGGGCACTGATTCAGAAATAACTTATGCCATGTACACTAGAAAACGTTTGCCAGTAACGCTA
>NW_020666041.1:0-1333 GCF_002925995.2 Terrapene triunguis | reverse complement strand
CTCACACACAAACTCAATTCAGATGAATCGCTCAGTCTTCACAAACTGTTATTGCAGCCCAGGGAATGAACAATGCAGCCAGGAATCTGTAGCTCTCAATCCTAAATAAGGAATGGGAATCCAGCAGTCTGCCGCTCACTTAAATGGTCTCCACTGTGTGATCAAATTTCTGGAGTGAACCCCTTCATACAGGTAGTTCCATTATTCAGTGTCAGGCTTTTTTGGAATATGTATACATCAGTGGTTTTCAGCCTTTTTTCATTTGTAGACCCCTAAAATATTTCACCTTTGGAAATCTTAGACATATTCTGTGGACCCCAGGGGTCTGCGGACCACAGGCTGAAAACCACTGGTATCCATGATATTATGATACATCTCCATTAATCAGCTGGGGAAGAATTTACAATTCACCAAACAAAAGGAAGGAAACTGCCCTCTCAGCCACCACTTAGGATATCATGTCCATAGAAGGCAAAGCCAAGGCCTCCTGGAGGAGGAATATTTCTAATTCACAGCTGCTTCAGAAAGAACCTGCTTACAATATCCAGGAGACTAAAAGGCCGACACTTCCAAATGCTAGTAGTGTAATGAGGTTTATACAAGAAACCTCACATTTTGATATAGCTGTATGCAAATTGGGCCGGCAATTGGGCACCTACTTATTTGTACAGTATGTACTAATTCCCCTTTTGTGCACATAAATGTGGGGGTTTATGGGTATAAAGGGCACATACATATTTTGTGGATACACCCACTGCACCCACATTTTACAGTTTGCCGGTCAGGGCACTGTACCACAGGCTTGTTATTTAAAATAGGATTGTGTGATTATAAGAGCACATTTTTACACATTTTTAAAATAGCTGGGTAGAAGCAGGTGGAGCTCTCCAATTAGTCACCCATTTGCATTTTCCTGCTTCCATTAGATTTTGAAGGAACAACAAAGTCAGCTGGGTTAGCATTGATATTATGTATGTGTATAAATTAAGGCAGGAAGGCTTCCAACTGTTCACTTTAAATAGTTTTTATAGATTTAAGGATCAAAAAGCCAATAACCAACACAGAGAGCAGAAAATGCACACGCAAATAGCAGCTCTTTTGGGACCTCATGCATGAGCCTTACTTTGGGTCTTGGTGAGATTGGAAATGTCATGAAGGTGGCACCCAAGGGTCTTACTCTGACTAAAATGGAAGACGTTATTACAAACAGTAGTTTGTAGATGCCCTTCCAAGGCAGAAATAGCCAACATTTTACTTTTCCTTTAGACAGACAGCTGCAATACAAGAATATGCAAGAAGTTAATTAAGCCTGGCTATAGATTTCATCACTAAG
>NW_020666040.1:0-1063 GCF_002925995.2 Terrapene triunguis | reverse complement strand
GGGGGGGGGGGGGCGCAGCTTGGCCTTTTATGCCTGCATGCAAGGCACTTGAGGGCACTCATGCCACCTTGATGGAACTGTTAAGGGAAAAACTCCCTACCTGTGCACTGGAGCACGCACATGGCTACAGTGGAATGGACGTGCAACATATCTCAAGGAACAACAGTTATGGAAAGGTTAGTAACTGTTTGTTTTTAAAAAGTTAAAGCGGTGGTGTACGAGTCTAATGAAGGTTCTGC
The DNA here is from genome assembly GCF_002925995.2 of Terrapene triunguis. NCBI lineage: Eukaryota > Metazoa > Chordata > Testudines > Emydidae > Terrapene > Terrapene triunguis. The sequence continues at coordinate 824 of NW_020666040.1, read as the reverse complement.
ATCATGGAGCCCATTTAAAGTGGTGATAGGGAGATAAGTGTTTTAATGTAAGGGCATTTCATTGGCTGCATAGACTTGCCTTGCCACACCGATGCACTACTATATCTGAGAAGTGGTTTTTAAAGAGGAGGAAAAAGAATACTTATTGCCTGGGACCCCGTGTATAATGTGATTATGCAGTCACACAAATTACTGAAAATTGTTCTTTGTGACTTTACTGCATAATTGTGCTCCAGAATCCAAGCTTTCACTTAAATAAAATTACAAAAAATCTACACCCCTGGGAGAGGAGAGAGCACTCCGAATGTAAAATTAATTTAAAGCGATACAGTGTTGTCTTCTGTATGTAATACACCTCTACCCTGATATAACACGACCCGATATAACACAAATTTGAATATTACATGGTAAAGCAGTGCTCCGGGGGGGGGCGGGGCTGCGCACTCCGGCGGATCAAAGCAAGTTCGATATAACGCGGTTTCACCTATAAGGCAGTAAGATTTTTTTGGCTCCCGAGGACAGCGTTATATCGAGGTAGAGGTGTATACAGGGCCGGTGGAAGGATGTTTCGCTCCCTAGGCGAAACTTCCACCTTGCGCCCGCCCCCCGTCCCGGAGTCCCCGCCCTAAGGCACCCCCCACTCCGCCCTGAGGCACCCCCTCGTGGCAACTCCCCCACTCCACCCTGAGGCGTCCCCCCGTGGCAGCACCCCGCCCTGAGGCGCCGCCCCGCGGCAGCTCACCCCTGCCCCGCCTCCTCCCCGAGCATGTCGTCGCTGCTTCACTTCTCCCGCCTCCCAGGCTTGCGGCGTCTAAGCTGATTGG
>NW_020666039.1:0-1012 GCF_002925995.2 Terrapene triunguis | reverse complement strand
GGTGCCAGATCAGGCCAATGGGCCCATCTAGCCCGGTATCCCGCCTCTTCCCTCCCCGCCCACACCACGGTGCCAGATCAGGCCAATGGGCCCACCTAGCCCGGTATCCCGCCTCCTCCCTCCCCGCCCACATGATGGTGCCAGATCAGGCCAATGGGCCCATCTAGTCCGGTATCCTGCCCACCCCACCCTGGATCAGCTCAATGTACCCATCTAGCTCTGTATTGCCTCACCCTTGATGGGCCCATTGGTCTGATTTGTCACAGCCAGCCTGGTATCCCCCACCCTGCCCCCAGTCCCTGTTGCATTAGATCCAGACAATGGTGTCAATCCACGGATGTCACTGGAGTGACTCTGGATTTCCACCACCCTAGCCGAGGTCAGACCCTGGCCCCGCGTCTCCCCATTCTCCACGGAGCGTGGCTGGTGCGCTCGCCTGGCTTAGCTGCTTTTTCGGTCTGCCCCACTGGTCAAAATCGGGGTCCAGCATGTACTGTGTCTCCTTGTGACTTTTTATCTGTCTTTAATTCTTTGCTGATGGAGACACCGGGGCTATAGAGCTTGGGAGCCTCCCCTCCTTTCATCTCACTTGTCTTGCCAATCAGTTTCTTCCCAGGGGGCTTTTGATCTGAATCTCATCTCCTTTTAGGAGGAAGCATCTCTGCGGGGGGCTTGGCCTGAGCTCTGGAGGGCAGAGACCTATCAAACCCAGTGGCGAATGGTCCTAGAGGGTTGGACGCCCCGTCAGACTGGGCATCCCCTCGCGTGATGCCCCGGAGTTGCCTGTAAGTCATAGATTCTTGTATCCCTTGATGTGAGTGCTTCAAACCGGCCTGACGCTGAGAGAATTAAGCAGCCTGATTTGTTTAGCTCATCCAAGGGAAGGTTAAGAGGTGACTTGATCACAGCCTAGAAGCACCTACCCTAGGCAACCTTTACATTTAGCAGGAAGAGATGCAGCGGCCGGAAGCTGAGGCCAGACCAATTCACGCTGCAAATAAGAATCACATTT
>NW_020666038.1:0-1181 GCF_002925995.2 Terrapene triunguis | reverse complement strand
CCCGCTCAGGCCGCTGGCGGCTGAGTGGGGCCAGCGGCCGGGACGCCGGCAGGCAGCAGCGTGCCATTAAAAATCCGGCCTGGCCCGGCCCGCTCTTCTCCGCCCCTCCCGCTGGCATTTGCACATGTTTTGCTGACCTCTGTCACTTCCGGCGGGAGGTTGTGTTTCCGGGTTAGCATGTCCAGGAAGCGGCCCCACCAGCGGGGGCAAGAAGAGGGACCCGGCCCCACAGGAGTCGCAGCGCCCGCGAGGCCTGTAAGTGGGGAAGGGTCTTGGGTCCCAGCTTTGCCGTGTGCCCACTCACCCCGAGTACGGCCGGCCCCGCTCCCTGGACTCAGGCAGGCTGCCCCGGGGTTGGAGCCCCGGTGCCGGGATGAGCTCGGCTCTGTACTGGGGCAGGCCGCGTCCCACAGCCCGAACCCAAGCCCGGGGGCTGCAGCTCGCCGCCTGCTGGACTCTGGGAACAGCTGGGTCGCGCCTCTTTCACCACCCCAGGTAACTGGACCCCGCTGCCCTCCAGCATTGAGGGCAGAACCCAGGAGTCCGGAGCCCTAGTCTCTGTCTGCCCCCCACCCCCTCGAACAACTAGAGCCCAGCTGGAAACCTAGGAATCCAGAGTCCTCGCTCCCAGCACTCGTCCCCCAAGCGACAGACACCAGCCCCTTCCCGGAGCCCAGGAGTCCCAACTCCCACCCCGCTCCCTGCCCTACCCCCCCTCACATACCCCCAGCCCTCTGCCCTGACCCTTGCACCCCCCACATCCCCCAGCCCTCTGCCCTGACCCCTGCGCCCCCTCACACACACCCAGCCCCCTGCCCTGACCACTGCACCCCCCCACACACGCACTGACCCCTGCACCCCCCACGATCCCAGCCCTGACTCCAGCACCCCCACACATACCCAGCCCCCCCACACCCTATGCCCTGACTCCTGCACCCCCCTCACATGCCCCCAGCCCTCTGCCCTGACTCCTGCACCCTCCTCACACACCCCCAGCACCCTGCCCTGACTTTTGCACCCCCCACATCCCCACCCCCACCCTGAGCACCAAATGGGAGCTCCTGCACCCCCCCACACACATTCCCACCTGCACCGCTCGCACCAAATGGGAGCTGACCAGGTAAGCGCTCCACACCAAACCTTCTGCCCCAACCCTGAGCCCCCTCCTTCATTCTAGCTCC
>NW_020666037.1:0-1000 GCF_002925995.2 Terrapene triunguis | reverse complement strand
AGGGGGAAATTGCTCAGGCCTCTATAGGGAACATCAGGGAGAGGGGTACAGGGAAGTGCCTAGACCGGAGGTGGGCAAACTACGGCCCGCGGGCCACATCCGGCCCCCAGGACTATCCTGCCCAGCCCTTGAACCCCCAGCCCCTCCCCTGCAGCCTCAGCTCGCCGTGCCACCAGCGCTCTGGGTAGCGGAGCTGCGAGCTTCCAGGCAGCGCAGTGGCGTGGCTGGCTCCGGCGCAGCTGCCAGACATGCTGCTCTGAGCTGCATGGTAAGGGGGCAGGGAGTGGGGGAGTTGGATAAGGAGCAGGGGGTCCCGGGGAGCAGTCAGGGGACAGGGGGCGGAGGTTCTGTGGGGGGGGGCAGTCAGGGGATAGGGAACAGGGGGGGTTGGATAGGTATGGGAGTCCCGGGGGGCCTGTCAGGGGGTGGGGGTGTGGACACGGGTCAGGGCAGTCAGGGGTCAGGGAGCAGGGGGGGTTGGATAGGCGGTGGGGTCCGGGGGGGTGGTTAGGGGTGGGGGGGTCCCGGGAGGGGGCGGTCAGGGGACAAGGAGCAGGGGGGGTTGGATGGGTTGAGGGGTTCTGAGGGGGGCAGTCAGGGGGCAGGAAGTGGGAGGGGTCGGATAGGGGGCCAGGCCGTTTGGGGAGGCACAGCCTTCCCTACTCAGCCCTCCATACAGTTTTGGAACCCTGATGTGACCCTCAGACCAAAAAGTTTGCCCACCCCTGGCCTAGACACGGATCTGAAGTGGAGAATGACATGGGGCAGGGTGGGGAGCTGCCCTGCCTAGGCCTATGGGGTGGAGGGCACTAGGGGGTGGATCCAGTCCTAGGCCTGGGAGGGGGCATTGGGGAGGAAGTACAGAGAAGTGGAGGGAGCTGCCCAGGCTAGGAGGGGTATTGGGGTAAGAACAGGGGGGTGAGAGAGGGCTACCCAGGCCGGGGAGCACTGGGGAAGAAGAGGGGGGATGGGAAAGACACCCAAACTGAAGGATGCACTG
>NW_020666036.1:0-1429 GCF_002925995.2 Terrapene triunguis | reverse complement strand
CTCTGTTCTGTGGTGTTTTCTTGCTGCCTGTCTTCCCCTTCCCCCCACAACTAAAACAATGCCCAGCCAAGCCCGTGTGCCCACAGAGTTCAAATTCCTGAGTGGCCTCATGTGTCCCTTTGTCTGGGAGCCCCTATTATTTCAACTATGTAGTTCCATAAAGGAGTTTATTGGCTTCTTACAATGATCCTAAATGAAGGGCAGTGATTATGCTCCCCAGTTTCAACAAGGTTTAATCCAGCCAGTAACAAAAGGAAAGTTAAGTTCCTAAAGCCCTATTCAGGCACATAAATAAGAGACCTGATTTGCAAAAGGACTGAACACCAGAAGGCTCTCAGTTACGCTGACTGGAGTTGCTGACACAGGTCAAGCCATAAGTCCTGAGTTGGAAGGTCTGCGGAGCGCAGTATGGACACGTTAGCATGGCTGAGAGACCTGAGTCTACTGGTGGAAGCCCAGGTTTACATTCAATGTGGACGCTCAAGTGCAGGTGTAGAAACACCAGGTCCACATGCCTGGGTCCCACAGACCCAGGTTTACAAAGCAATTTAGACATACCCAGGGTCTCTGCTACAGCGACTTAGCTGCAGTTGTAGGGCCTGTAGTGTAGATGTACCCTAAGTGACAGTCTGTTCCAAATAACATTATGAGCAAGATTTGTCTACTGAGCTACACCGAGTGACTCGTGCTTATCCATGGACAGCACTGGGGTTGCACAAGGCACAACTAGAAGAAGAAGGAATTCACACAGGTGTTGCTGAGGACCCAATATGGTTGGCAGAACCGTTACTATTGTTATTGATGTAGGAGCTAGGAAGTGCAGTGTTCCTTGCTGTGAAGAAAAGACAAGGCTCAAGTGTAATAAGACTCATAGACTTCAAGGCCAGAAGGGAGCATCATGATCATCTAGTTTGACCTCCTGCACATTGCAGACCACAGAACCTCACCCACCCACTGCTGTAATAGACCCCTAGCCTCTGGCTGAGATACTGAAGGCCTCAAATCATGGTTTAAAGACTTCAAGTTACAGAGAATCCTCCATTTACACTAGTTTAAACCTGCAAGTGCCCCGTGCCCCACTCTGCAGACGGAGGCGAAAAACCCCCATGGTCTCTGCCAATCTCACCAGAGGGAAAATTCCTTCCTGACCCCAGATATGATGATCAGTTAAACCCTAAGCATGTAGGCAAGACCCACCAGCCGGTCGCCTGGGAAAGAATTCTCTGTAATAACTCAGAGCCCTCCCCATTGGAGTTATTTGCTGGTAGCAGTTACAGATTGGCTACATGCCATTGTAGCAGTCCAATCGTACCATCCCCTCCATAAACATATCAAGCTCAGTCTTGAAGCCAGTTTAGTTTTTTTTTGCCCCCACTGCTCCACTTGGGAGGCTGTTCCAGAACTTCACTCCTCTGATGGCTAGAAACTT
>NW_020666035.1:0-1306 GCF_002925995.2 Terrapene triunguis | reverse complement strand
TGAGTTCCTTCAGAACTCTTGAGTGAATCATATCTGGTCCTGGGGACTTCTTACTGTTTAGTTGATCAGTTTGTTCCAAATTGGAACAAACTGATGAATTGCTTCTTAGATTGAGGAACTGCTTCCCACCATCAGCAGAAGCCTGGATAGCAATGGGTCTCCTAGCCAGAAAAAGGTCCTGCCAAAAATCAGGGACTTTGGCCCTTGGACCCAAAGGCCCAGGTAACCTGTGAGTTTAGGGAAAAATCAGTTAATCCAATCTATAGCAAATGTTTTAGATTTTCCAGGATAGCTGTTCAAAGTCAAGGCCTGATGTTTCTGGGTCTTCCAAATCCTAAACTCAGGCCCTAAAGACTGGCTTTGTTTTCAACAAAGTAATAATACTTAGCTCGTACAGAGCACTTTTTACCTGTAGATTTCAGAGAACTTTGCAAAGGAAGGTAAGTAACATAATCCTGTTCTTACAGATGGGGAACCAAGGCACAAAGAGAGGAATGACTTCCAGGATTGCCCAGTGGTCAAGCCAGTAACAGCACTTACATTTTCTAATTCCCAGATCAGACCCCTATCCACTAAACCCCACTGACTCACTGATGGACCATTTCAAAAGCAGCTCTTTAAGGACTCCTTTTTAAAAAGGAAAAATATGTAGTGTTACCAAACTCTGTTAATTTCTTATCTAAATTTCTGAGTCAGAGTTATTTTGGGTATTTGTGTGTGTGGTGGGGAGAGTATATGCAGCAATCTCATACTTTCAGTATCTCCCTAAGGACATATGGTTAATTAAAATGTAAACTATACAAACAATTGCACAGAAAGAATATTACTGGCTAACACTTAAGCCAGCTATTAGATGCATGCAGGAGCATAAGCTTGGGAGTATATTAAGTTATTGATGCCATCTGGTCTTTTTTCTTACTCTGACTGGCTAACAGATTCTGCATTTTAACACAGATAAACAGCCTTCCAAGCACAGAAAATTCACACAGTTAATTATGTGGAAAATGTATGAGAGAAATGAGGTTGGAGCATTGGTAATCAGTTCATAAACAAAGGTAATAACAACAAGAGAACAGGGCATTTTCCCTTCTGAAGTTTCTCAACTTAGGAAAAGGAATTAAGATCTCCAGGAAGAGTGTGAGTGTAAAGATGACCCTGATACAGAAGTATATTTGAGGAAGGGGCTGCTATTCAAGCTTATAGCTGTTCATAGTTAACTACAGATGAGGTGAGAGTGCAAAGGGGAAGATGTTAAGGGTTAGATGATCAGAAGTGAATATAGTGAAGGCATCTGCAAAAATGTGGT
>NW_020666034.1:0-2077 GCF_002925995.2 Terrapene triunguis | reverse complement strand
TGTGAAATGAAAAAGCATATGTACTTTAAGGGTCACAAGCCGACACATCTTTTAAACAGTTTATTTTTATATATGCAATTTTTTTTTCTTTTGCAGCTTGTCTCCAGAATCAGGTTTACCTGTGTTTGGCTTCACACCATCAGGAGGGTTTAAACCTGAACTAAGGGCTTGTCTACCCAGGGAGTTATTCTGCAACAGCTATCCTAATTAACTCCATGTGTGGACATTCTTCTTCTGGAATAAGATTGCTTTATTCCCAATTAGTTTAATCCACTTTGGAAGTAGATTAGACTAATTTAGCATAAAACACTCTTGCTCCAGAATAAGTGTGTCCCCACAGGGAGTTATTCTATAATAGCTATTCCAATTTAAATTCAACTTAATCCAAATTAACTTGCCTATGTAGACAAGCCCAAATGTATTTTATTTGCTTAAATGCCTTCATTCTCACGTACTTAGTGATATATTCAAAGCATTCCACATTTACCTCCACTGATCATCTCAAATCTACAGAAGATTTAGAGGTAAGCTAAAAATACAGAAATAAGAAATTACACCAGTTAATCTTCCAGTGGCAGTTATATCACCTCCTCCCCACATACGAAAAAAATGATACCCTTTTATATTCCCACTACACAATACCAGAAGTGGTTTAGTATTAGAGTGGCAGACACATACCACTGTACACATATTAAATGCAGCTTATTTTTAATTCCATCAGGCTTTGTGGCCATCTACTTGCTGGTGCTGTACAATTATGTAAACAAAATTCTTTAAGACAAAAAACTTCAAAAACAACCCCGGCTTAAGAGAGGAGTGCAGGTGAACTATATGATGAAACCCCCTTGGCCCTTTTCTGAAATCTCTCAAGTTTTTGGAAGAAAATCCTGGCAAAAACCTAAAGTGCTCACAACTTAAGTGACTGAGATTGAATTCGGTTATCAACACCGTTTGTTGAAAAAGGATATCAAGGATATCAAGGAGGCCTATTAAAGGCCTGATACTCTAGGTGATTATATGAGTCATTGAATTTGAAGAGCCAGAAGTCATATTTTTGAAACTACCAAAATGTCTGAAGCATAAGCTCTGAACAGTATTTTATTTTTGTAGTAGGTCTTCTGCATAATGCCACACTAGATTCATGGAGTCTCTTCATTCTGTCCTTCACCCCATCATATAAAATATAAGCCAGCCAGTACCCATGCCGTAGCCACAGCTCTCTTTCCTTTGATTCAGGGAAGGGAAAACATGACTTTTTCCACCACAGGCAATGACAATTTGTTTATATTACTCCTGGGGGAATTCTGCACCACTGCACAATGCAAAATTTTGCAGAAATTAACGAGTGCACAGAATTTCCTTTCCCCTACAGAAATGGTGCTAGCCTCCACTGGACCTGACAGAGCCCAGCTTGCACATAGGAGACACCTGGGGAGGCAAGAGGGCGGGAGCTAGAGGGTTCCTGGCAGCTGCTGTTCCCAGCATGCCCTGAGGGAAGGAGAGGGCAGCGTGCAGGAAACTCTGTGCAAGCCTGGGACTGAGCATCAGGCTGTTTCTCCCTCTGGATCCCTGAGCTCTGGGGGGTGAGGAGGACAGGTGTTTGCAGGGCCGGGTCTAGGTACCAGCAAAACAAGCAGGTGCTTGGGGCGGCAAATTTGCAGGGGCCCAAGAATCCAGCATGGGAGCGGAGAACCAACAGGGAGCCCTGGGAGCTGTAGTTCGTTGGTTAGCTCCCTGCCTATAGAGCCAGCCCTGGAGCAGGGAAAGAACTACATTTCCCAGCATTCCCTCGGCCGCAATTAACAGGAAAGGGAGGGGGAAGGAGTGTGGAACTGAAACCTCATGCTGCAGCTTGCTGTAAATGGTAGGGACAGAGCCAGCTCTAGGTTTTTTGCCGCCCCCCACCCCAGCCCTGGGCTCCCCCCGCACCCCTGTGTTGCCCCAGCTCTGGCCCTCACCTGCACCCCCCCTGCCGCCCCAGCCCTGGGCTCTCCCCCACCCACACCCACTGCCGCCCCAGCCCTGGGCTCTCCCCCCACCCGCACCCCCTGCCGCCCCAGCCCTGGGCTCTCCCCCC
>NW_020666033.1:0-1065 GCF_002925995.2 Terrapene triunguis | reverse complement strand
TGTTCCTACATGATTAGTAGGTATCATGCTATAGTAAGCTTGATTTTGCCTTCCTTGGGCCATAAACTCCCCATTGCTGCATGATGCAAGTGGGGACAAAATATGGCTCAGAAGTGTACAAGGAAGAGAGTGGTGACTTGTTGGCATGTTACCCCCACAAACACACACACTCTTATATGCAGGGCAGTGTCTAATAAGCACAGCCTAGCCCTCAGGCAGCTGCAGCACCATGGGTATATGTCTAACACTGCTGCTGCAGCTACTTCAAGAAGAACCTCTCTCCTGCATCCTTCACTTAATGCCATTAAGGTGGACAAAGGGGATGCACCATGTAGATTCTCCCTTCCCCCACACACTCCAAAAGCTGCTCCAGGAGAACGATGAGAGGAGGTTGGGGGCAAGCTGCAGCTGTACTGAGCTGCTGCCATTTGCCTCTCTCCCTGCCTGCCTAGCCCCAGTCCGGAGTTTGAAGAGCTGGTACTGGAGAGGAGCCTGAAACTCCATTCCTCTGATCCTATACCACCAACCAGACGAAACTTGGTTCTTCTCCTACCTCCCCACTAGGGTTTCCATGCCAGCCTGGGGAGCTCTTTCTAAGTCCCCACCAAACACCCAACACCGGTTATGGGAGACAGTTAATCATCAGCCTCACAAACTTAAGGAGACACATTCCCCAAATGACCACTCAGCCCCACCAGCAAAGAAGATCCCATTCCCACTTGACCAATAACCAGAGGTCACAAGTGTAGTAGGAAGAGAGCCTGAGACATAAGCCCTTGTATCAGAGGCCTGGTATGCAGAACCGGTGCAAGGAAGTTTCGTGCCCTAGGCGAAACTTCCCCCTTGCGCCACCCCCCGCACCCCGCTAACCCCGCCCCCCGTGGCAGCTAACCACGCCCCCCAGCAGAGGAGCCCCCCCCCCGCGGCAGCTAACCCCGCCCGCTACCTCCCCCCACCCAGGGAGCCCCCCCTGCAGCAGCTACCCCCCCGCAGCAGCTACCCCCCCGCAGCTAACCCCGCCGGGGAGCCCCCCTCCACGGCAGCTAACCCTGCCCAGGGACCCCC
>NW_020666032.1:0-1735 GCF_002925995.2 Terrapene triunguis | reverse complement strand
TTTTGTATGTGTGCAACTGATTGCTCCTTCCTAAGAGGAGTACTTTGTATTTGTCTTTATTGAATTTCATCCTATTTACTTCAGACCATTTCTCCAGATCATTTTGAATTTTAATCCTATCCTCCAAAACACTTGCAACCCCTCCCAGCTCGGTATCGTCCACAAACTTTATAAGTATACTTTCTATGCCATTATCTAAAGCATTGATGAAGATATTGAACTGAACCAGACCAGAACTGATCCCTGCGGGACACCACTCAATATGCCCTTCCAACTTGACTGTGAGCCATAGATAACTACTCTATGGGAACGGTTTTCCAACCAGTTGTGCACCCACCTTACAGTAGCTCCAGTTAGATAGTATTTCCCTAGTTTATTCATGAGAAGGTCATGTGAGACAGTATCAAAAGCCTTACTAAAGTCAAAATATACCACATCTATCGCTTCGCCCCATCCACAAGGCTTGTTACCCTGTCAAAGAAAGCTGTTTGGTTGGTTTGATATGAATTGTTCTTGACAAATCCATGCTGTTACTTATCACCTTATCTTCTAGGTGTTTGCAAACTGATTGCTTAAATATTTGCTCCTTATCTTGCCGGGTACTGAAAGTAAGCAGACTAGTCTGTAATTCTCTGGGTTGTCTTTATTCCCCTTTTTATAGATGAGCGCTATATTTGCCCTTTTCCAGTCCTCTGGAATCTCTCCTGTCTTCCATGACTTTTCAAAGATAATTGTAAATGGTTCAGATATCTCCTCAGGTCAGCTCCTTGAGTATTCTAGGATGTATTTCATCAGGCCCTGGTGATTTGAAGACATCTAACTTGTCTAAGTAATTTTTAATTTGTTCTTTCCCTATTTTAGCCTCTGATCCTACTTCATTTTCAGTAGCATTCACTGTTAGACGTCCAATCCCTAATAACCTTTTTGCTGAAAATGAAAAACATTTAGCACTTCTGCCATTTCCACATTTTCTGTTATTGTTCCCCCCCCCATCCCCTCATTGAGTAATGGGCCTACCCTGTCCTTCGTCTTCCTCTTGCTTCTAATGTATTTGTAGAATGTATTCTTGTTATCCTTTATGACTCTAGCTAATTTAATCTCATTTCGTGCCTTGGCCTTTCTAATTTTGTCCCTACATACTTGTGTTTATATTCATCCTTTGATATTTGACCTTTTTCCACTATTTGTAGGACTCTTTTTTGAATTTCAGATCACTGGTTATGCCATGGTTAAGCATGATCTCTTGCCATACTTCCTATATTTCCTACACAGTAGGAAAGTGTGCTCTTGTGCACTTAATAATGTCTCTTTGGAAAACTGCCAACTCTCTTGAACTGTTTTTCCCCTTAGACTTGCTTAGGATCTTTTATACTGACTCCCTGAGTTTGCTAAAGTCTGCCTTCTTGAAATCCATTCTCTCTATTGTCCTGTTTTCCCTCTTACCATTCCTTAGAATCATTAACTCCTCCATTTCAGTCCTCTTAAGTTGCCTTCCACTTTCAAATTCTCAACCAGTTCTTCCCTATTTGTCAAAATCAAATCTAGAACAGCCTCTCCCCTAGTAGCTTTCTCCACCTTTTGAAAAATAATTGTCTCAATACATTCCAAGAATTTGTTGAACAATCCGTGCCCTGCTGTGTTATTTTCCCAACAGTTGACTGGGTAGTTGAAGTCCCCCATCACCACCTGACAAATGCAAAGTACTCCTCTTAGGAAGGAGCAATCAGTTGCACAC
>NW_020666031.1:0-1163 GCF_002925995.2 Terrapene triunguis | reverse complement strand
CCCATGTGCAGGAGCATCAATGATGCTATAGGGTGGAACCTTTGTGGGGTCAGATTGGCTCAGACATCAGCCCACATAGCCCCTGCATCCACCACAGGCCCCAGTGTGCTGGTTTGTTACTAGTCAGCATAGGAGGACGTGGGCCCTAAATCACTAACATACAGACCCTGTGCTGGTCTGAGGGAGTTTGTAGAAGTGACGTCTGGAGATCCTCAGGGACTCTGAGGGACGCTACCCGGTGACAAACACGTCACTTCCCCCTCGCTCCAGACTCCAACTCTCCTCCCTTTCCCTTTGCAGGTGTGACAGAGACGACAGCAACACTGAGTAGAACAGGTAAAACATCCCCCTCTCCCATCAAGAGCTAAATTTACCTGCTGCTGGGTCACAGAGGATGTGCTGCAAGCTGCAGCCTAAGGCAGGAGCTCCTTTCCATGTGTAAGCAGGGGAATGGTCCCGCTATTGTGGGGAACTTTCCTGGCTTATACAGTACCCCGGTGAAGTGGACTAATGAAGGAATCTGAGTCCTCCCACTTCCTTTACCCAGAGGCCTTCCTGATGTCACACTCTCCTGTGTGGCAGAGTCCTTGTAACCCTGACAAGGCTGGGCCCAGGATTCCTGGGGGCTCGATCCCCAACCTTGCCGTGGTCACTTAGGGTAGGGGCTGGGGTGTCCCCACTCTGGGATGCTCTCTCTGCACTCAACGCTTCCCTGACCCACTGATCATTACATACAGTTCAAAGCAAATACAATTTATTAAACAGCAATCAATTTTAAAAAAATAAGGGAAAAATGGGAAAGGTTAAAGGAAAACATGTCACCCCACTCTGTGGCACAGGGACATCACAACCAGCGTCTCTGGAATGTAAGGGAATTTCACAGTCTGCTCCTCACAAGCCCCAGGCCTCCTTCTCAGGCCCTGGCTGTGCTGCAGGGATGCTGCGGGTTGGACACTTGCTCTGGCGGTGGCCACACACACTCAGGCTTTAAATGGCAGGACCCTTCTTCCCAGCATCGCTCCTGCCCTGTCGGGGTTACGTCCCCTTACACATGGCCTGTGAAACCTAGGAGTGAATGACACCCGGCTGGGAGCTGCAGGCCCTGCTAACCCTGATGATTCCTGTCTGCTGGCTCCAGCTGACCGGGCAGGGCCCATGATTTA
>NW_020666030.1:0-1034 GCF_002925995.2 Terrapene triunguis | reverse complement strand
CACTTGGATCCCTCCATCCTGGTGACCCTCAACAGAGATGAGAGGAGAAGAGCCCAGACCTAAAGGGAAAATACATAAAGGTGCTAATTCCATAAGTTAATTTATAAAGCAGAAGGGATGAGGGACAGTTTGTGAATCCCTTACTCACATGAGAATGCACTAATTCAAGTAGGCAGTCTTTAAAAGGGATAAATGAATACTGGAATGTCTGAAATTCCGGTGCTCATGGAAACAAAAATGTGAACAAATATTTACAATAATTTCACTGAATCAATGGGAGATATTGTTGTCTCGACACAGGAGCAACTGAGTGCTGAGCATGTTTGGTCATATGACCACTTCATTTAGATACTTGAATTAGATGTGAACTTTTTGAAAATCTGATCATTAGTGCATTGGATAGATATGTTTATTTAAAAAAAAAATCTAACTGGTGTTATGGTTACAGGGTCAAAGTAGCAAGGGAGAAATACTCAGTGTTGTCTAAAAGTGGTAAATACATAGTTTCCCCTTCCCAGCACCACCATTATACAGTCTCAGCAAATAAGGCTGCATTTGATTTTGACTACACCATTAAGTAACTAACAACCAACAGTGAACCCATAAGAAGGCCATAAAAGTCGGTCAGTCCCACCATACCCACACATCCTAGAAATAACTGCAAAGCAACAGAAAGGTCATATGTGTCCAGAAGTCATTTCCCTCTTAACTAAAGACCCTTTGGGAGTCAATCAAGAATTTCCTTTGGGCAAGAAAGTGCCTGGACCGTCCTGAAAATGATTTTAATAACGTGTCAGGAAAGTTTCTAGCATATTCTCCCAGTATAAAAGTGGCTGTTTGCTGAAATTTACATAAACTGCATTCTTGTAAAATATTTCACAAGCAGGGAGTCTCAGTTGTTGTTGTAATAGGATAGAACAAAGCCTGCAGACAACACACAGCTAAAACTGACACATGCCACTGACCTGCTACCCGCAGTTCCAATACAGTTTCTTCGTAAAAAGTATCGTCTTGAACAAAGCAGTGGTATTCTC
>NW_020666029.1:0-1089 GCF_002925995.2 Terrapene triunguis | reverse complement strand
AACGATTCTTTGCCATTGCTTTCAAGGAGGGAGTAAGGGAGGGGAGACTGAGGACATGTACCCCAAAACACCCGCAACAATGTTTTTGCTCCATCAGGCATTGGGAGCTTAACTCAGAATTCCAATGGGCAGAAGGGACTGTGGGATAGCTACCCACAGTGCACCACTCCGTGAGTCGATGCTAGCCACGGTGTTGAGGACACACTCCACAGACCTACTGCCGGGGTGAAAGTAACTTAAAGGACTTACCGGTACGCCGGAGTCCTGAGCGTGGGCGTGGCCTCAACCGGAAGAAGCGTGGCCTCACCCGGAAGAGGCGGGGCCTTTCAAGATTTAAAAGCCCTGGGGCTCCGGCTGTGGCTGGGAGCCCCAGGGCCTTTAAATCACGGCGGAGCTACCAGCTGCAGAGGCAGCTGGGAGCCCCAGGGCTCTGTCACCGCGGAGCTCCGGGCCCTTTAAATCACCACAGGAGCCCGGATGCTGGACCTCCAGCGGCGCTTTAAAGGGCCCGTTGCTCCCCGCAGCGGCTGGAGCCCTGGGCCCTTTAAATCACCGCTGCAGAAGCCGGTCCAGCATACTGGCTCTTGCCGGTACATGGTACTAGACCATACTGGCTTACTTTCACCTTTGCCTACTGCCCTTAGTGGGGACATACACGACGGACAGTATAAAATCATTTTCTAAAAATCAACTTCTATTACATTGACCTAATTCTGTAATGTAGACATACCCTAAGGCTGCAAGATCAAATGCTCATCATGGGGTTGAACCTACAACCCTGAGAGGAAGAGTCTCATGCTCTACCACCTGAGCTAATTGGGCTCTTCCTAAAGCCTTTCCAAAGGCACAGACAGTGCAGAAGGAGCCCTAAGGAAGTTTCTTTGCAAGCTGAGATTCTTTTTCTGATATTTGCCTTCTTTCCTGGCTCCTTCGCTCTCCATCTAGCAAACAGGGCCTGTTACAAGGCTAGTTTGATGCTGGTGTCTTGACCAGAGAAGTGGGGTTCATCTAGCAGCTGCTCAGAAAAACCTTTGTAGAAGGTTGGAATTTAGGATTCTCCCACCAGGAGGAGGTGCTGTTGCACTCATC
>NW_020666028.1:0-1299 GCF_002925995.2 Terrapene triunguis | reverse complement strand
TACATGCTCAGGTATTCTCCTTCGGTCAGTCTCCCATCCCCCAATGCAGACTATCCTAGCCACACTCCCCTGTCAGCATTCACAGACCACTTTAAGAACAGTCCCAGTTCGTCACACCCCTGTATCCCTGTGACGAAGTGGGGGATTTTCTTGTTTTCGGTGGGGTTTCAATGGTTTGCATGCGGGGGGGGTGGGACTCAGTTTCCCTGGGTGTTACTGGTTTAACGAGGGGAGGGGAGAGGGAGTTTGTTGTTACACAGGACCGGAGAGGGAACTTGGGACCCCAGCCAATGGCCTGGAGAATGGAGACCCCAGCGACTGGTGACCGGGAGGCCCAGCTCAGGAGTCGCAGCCGGTTCTGGACAGTGGGAGGACAATGGGCTACGGAGAGAGGACCCCGGTAACCTGCCGGTTCCAGCCAGAGGGACCAGAGGACAGAAGAGGGGAGAGGAGGCCCAGGCGACCTGTTTACCTGGAGAGAAGACAATGGACAGAGGCGAGGCCTTGGGCCGGTGATCTCAGATGCCCAGCTGGGAGCAGGGGGGCTCAGGGCTGGAGAGGGGGAGTAGGCAGAGCCCACCTGGATGCTGGGAGACTGGGATGTGCTGGGCTGAGGGAGGCCAGGCCTGAGGTCTGGAGAGTTTCCTGTGCTGGGTTCAACGCTCAATAAACCCTCCTGTTTTATGCTGGCTGAGAGTCACTCCGGGCTAGAGAACAGGGCGGGGGGGGCATTATTCCCTCTGGGGGGTGGAGACCCCGGGGGTCCAGAGCGAGGGGACTCCCTGAGGGGGCCCATGGCAGAGACAGACGTGCTAAGGCTCAGAGAGGTGCGGCTCCAGGAGGTGGAGGGGCCTGACCCCGAGAGAGAGTGGACCCCCGAGAAGGGCTGTCTCACTGGAAGGGGGGTTCCCCCCCACGGACTGCACGGGGCCAAGAGTGGGCACGATCTGTGAGTCTGTGACAATTCCCCCCGCCCAGCCCCCTGCGCCCCCCCAGCCCCCTGCACCCCCCAAGCCCCTGCACCCCCCACCATGCCTAGCCCCCTGTGCCCCCCCACCCCCTGTATCCCCCCCGCCCAGCCCCCTGCGCCCCCCCAGCCCCCTGCAGCCCCCAAGCCCCTGCACCCCCCACCATGCCCAGCCCCCCATGTCCCCCCCAGTCCCCTGTGCCCCCCCGCCAAGCCCCCCGTGTCCCCCCACGCCCAGCCCCCTGCGCCCCCCTGCGCCCCCTGCAGCCCCCAAGCCCCTGCACCCCCCCCACCATGCCCAGCCCCCCATGTCCCCCCCAGTCCCCTGTGCC
>NW_020666027.1:0-1267 GCF_002925995.2 Terrapene triunguis | reverse complement strand
TCTTAAAACTAGTTCATCAAATAGTCAGAAGTAAAGAAAGGGAAACTTTGTCTGGAAGGAAAGGGATGTTGTCCCTTTAAGGGCTAGCCGCTCTTCAATGGGGGGAGGGGGGGAGGGTGAAGGGAGAAAGGGATGGACAGAAAGGACAGGAAGACTTGGGAAGCAAGTTTTCTGTACTATAGTAATTAAAATTAAAATATGTATTTTAGATAAGAGTGGTCTTTTGAAGGATTTATTTAAAAAACTATACATCTGAAGATCCAAGCATTTAAGGCTAAAGATGAATACTCAGATTGTGGATCTAAAAATCTGTGCAAGGATTTTTTAGAGATGTGATTTTATAATCTTCAGGAATCTTCTAATGAAATATTTTTAAAGCAAATTTTAAACTAAGGTCCTGTAAACTAACATGTTCTGAGTAAATATTACAGTAATGCACAACGGTTTTTGTCAGTAAATTCAGAAACTGACAGTATATACCTAGGGGGTGGCAAATGCCTGTTAAATGGCTTCATTACCACTTGAATGGCTCTTTAACAGTTTCAATGTTGGGCTAATAGGTCTGGCAGGCTGGAGGCTTTTTCACTTTTAAGTTACTAGATCCCCTCCAGAATAAGAGTCACCAGGCTGCAGCAGCTAGCTGTTGGAGCCTGCAGGAAGGGTCAGAACAGGGATAGGACAATCTGGTAAGGTGGACACTACGACCCAGGGGTGCCCCACACTGCTCGTATGCAGCTGCATATGTCTAAGGACGGCCCTGAGTGGATCACAAGCTAAATACCGAGTCAACAAAAAAGCAAACATCATTCTGGGACGTATTAGCAGCAGTATTGTAAGCAAGACACGGGAAGTAATTCTTCCACTCTATTCTGTGCTGATTAGGCCTCAAGTGGAGTATTGTGTCCAGTTCTGGGCACCATATTTCAGGAAAGATGTGGACAAATTGGAGAAGGTCCAGAGAAGAGCAACACAAATGTTTAAAGCTCTAGAAAACATGATCACCAGTTTTGGGGGAATCTGCTCTCCTTTTTACAGCCTATCCTGGCCTTGGCATTGTCGGTGAGGGCTACTCTAGGCACCTCAGATCACAACCCCAGCCCAGCCCCCTTGACCCTGACCCATCCTGTATGGCCACAGATTATACCCTGAGGTTACTATGCAGCGTTCATTCAGGAAAAATTCCCACTGATTTTGCCCAGGTCAGAAGCTCAGAGTCCAGCCCTTTGATCTGAGTCTCACAGTGAGATACCTCCACTCCGGTGAGACT
>NW_020666026.1:0-1437 GCF_002925995.2 Terrapene triunguis | reverse complement strand
GGGAGAGGATTGCTGAGTACCTCCATGAAAATTTCATTGTGATCTCTTGGGGGATTCAAGAGACATCCCTGTGTACGTAAACTGCTTCACATGCCCCTCACCCCCACCTAACTGTACAGAGGAATGAAAAACAGATAACAACTCTACCTCTTTTTGTTGTACCGCTACCTCTTCTAGTATGAGTAAATTAATGAAAAGTCAATAGTTGTGTCCTGTTAAGTTGGGGGTGCCATCAGTATATTCTTGTAGCAGGAAATACATTTACGCACTTACTCAAGGCTCCTTCCCCTGCATCCATGATCAAATGCCCCGATGGACTGGACTGCAGTGGAGACTCAGACAGGCAGACCTGGACCCCTCCCCAGTTGCATGTTCCCCATCCTCCTCCTCTTTCTTCTCATTGTCCTCGCTGTTCACGGCAGGTGTCTGTGTCTCAAGATCCTGGGAGGTATCCATAGTATTCTGCAGGGTGTTGATGGGGTCTCCACCAAGTATGGCAGGCAGCTCTTTGTAAAATAGGCAGATCGTTGATTTGGTACCAGATGGACTGTTCACCTCTCGGGCTTTCTGATATGTTCCTTCACTTTCACGTGACACTGCTGCTGATCCCTGTCATGCCCCTTCTGCTGCATGCCCCATGCAATCTGCTTATAAACATTCACATTTCTACATCTGGTCTTTAGCTGTGCCTGCACAGCCTCTTCTCCCCACCGGCCCAGGAGATCCAATATCTCCTGTCTACTCCAGGCCAGAGTGCATCTGGCATGGTCGGCGCGGCAGTTGCAGTCAACAATGGAGTAGTGCTAGGCGTGCTCACCAAGCTGGACAACCAAGAATAGGCATTTCAAAAATTAGTGGGGGCTTTAAAGGGGCGGGGGGGCTTCCAGTCTCCGTGACCACTGGGCAGTGGAGTTCACAACTGTAACCAGAGCAATCAGTGTCAAACTTTGTGGGACAGCTGCTGAAGGATTGTTAGATCACACACGTGTTTGCAGTCTTGCTGCGTTGACCTTAGTACAGTGGTTCCCAAACTTGTTCCGCCGCTTGTGCAGGGAAAGCCCGTGGCGGGCCGGGCCGGTTTGTGTACCTGCCGCGTCCGCAGGTTTGGCCGATCGAGGCTCCCAGTGGTTGCAGTTCGCTGCTCCAGGACTATGGGAGCTGCTGGAAGGGGCGACCAGTATGTCCCTCGGCCCACGCCGCTTCCAGCAGCTCCCATCATCCTAGAGCAGTGAACCACGGCCACTGGGAGCCGCGATCGGCCGAACCTGCGGATGCGGCAGGTACACAAACCGGCCCGGCCCGCCAGGGGCTTTCCCTGCACAAGTGGCGGAACAAGTTTGGGAACCACCGCCTTAGTACATCGCCCATGGCTCAACACTGCTCCAGGAGGTGGTGTTACTGCATTGCTGTAAAGGGGCCTGGGAGACAAATGTAAGC
>NW_020666025.1:0-4839 GCF_002925995.2 Terrapene triunguis | reverse complement strand
CGCCCCTGCTTTCATGGTGGGAAAGATTTATTGCCTCCAAATCCCAGTTCTGAATGTTTGCAATCGACTAATAGCCACTGTTATAACCTCATTGAAAAATACAAAATCACAAGGAAGATCAACTATGTCAAAGAGGGGGAAACCAAACAGCTGAGCTCTGTGGGCTTATGAACTCATTCTTCTGAATATGGGACATCAGTTTCTATAGAAGAAGGTCAGGTTGTTTTTTGAATTAAATCCACCCATCTTTACCTTCAAAAATGTTGTCAAGAATGTCCTGACAGATATTTATTTCCTAGATCTAGAATAGAAGGTGCTTCCTCATAATTGTTCTACATTTTTTTTTTATTTTTAACAGATTTATATATTATGCTTTTTATTGAACTGAAAAAAGTAGCCTACAGTCTGTGAGACCATATGCCTTGTTAAGGATTTTATAACCTTCCAATTTCTAAAAACAATATAGATTATAGTGTGGCAATCAGTCGGTCATACCACATGGCATTTTAATTTAAAATACCAGGTCAGGACCTCTGCTAGTATAAATCAGCAGAACTTCATTGACTTTCATGGACTCAGGCACACTTACATTGGGGAAGATCTTGCCCAAATAATATGAAAAATAATGGCAAAATGCTTTACTAAAAAGAGAGACTAGGATTTGCTAGAAACAAAACAAATGCATTGCTAGTCTGTGAATATTATGATTCTTATTAAGGTCCTGCCACTCCACTACATTGAGTAATACATTAATTTCAGTGGGGATTCTTGGGGAATAAGGGGCTACTCAGTAGAGCTTATTGAAAAAAGAATTGGCAGAAGTTCCATTGAAAAATACTGTATTGTTGAAATCAAAACATTTTGCGTCAATGTGTCGATTTCAACTAAAATTTTAATGGGAAAATATTTAAAATAGTTTTGGCTTTTTAGTTTCATTTGGATAATATTGAAAAGTTTCATTTAGATGAGATAAAACATTTTGGTGTTGACTTTAGTTTTGTTTGGTTTTGGTTTTATTTTTATGTCAAATACTATATTTATCATATTTACTATGATATTACAATATAATGTTCCGACATTATCCAAATGAAATGTTTTGATGTTTCCAAATCCATTTTTAGAATTTTCATTCCACAGAAACTCATGAAATTTTGACTTATTCCAATTTGGAATGAAAACAAATTTCTAAATGTCAGAATTTCCTGTAGACTGGAAATTCCATTTCCCAACCAGATCTACCCCATAATGTAAGGAAGAAGGGAGGGGGCAAAATCTGCCCAGTACTGTACTTTTAAGGGAATAGCAATGCTAAGGGACCCATTTTATTGTAGAGCAACCTCTCTCAACTGTTTGTCACTCCCTACTTAAGCTGTCACCCTGATCAAACTTTTCTTTGCCCAGGACCTTGCTGAATACTTCAAGGAGAAAGCTGATAAGATCTGGCAGGATCTTTCCCCTTCTAAACTCTTCTTCTCTCCAGTCACTGTGGTTACTTGCTTGCCTTCTACTTTCAATCCCCCTAGCCAATTCCCTTCCAATTATTCACTTCCCTTATCTCAGCTCTCACTCCCTGCTTGCTCCGCTCCTTCAACTTCTTGTCCTTTCATGCTTTTGTTTCTTCCATCCTTAAACTAAGATACCCTTAACTCCTCCTGTGTCCTCACCTACCATCATGATTCCCTCCTGTTTCTTCTTCACCTCTGAACTCATGGAGGGGGCTAATTAAATCCATTAGATTGATTTCCTCTCCTCTAACGTGCTCAAATGTAGTGTCTGCCCCATCCCTCAATTGATACTGTTCTTACCAAAATCTGCAACAATCTCGTTTTAGCCAATCCCATGGTCTGTCCTCCACCATTGTGCCCTTGACCTAGTATTGCCAGTTTTGGTTTGATGTATTCCTGGAGGTTCCATCACATAACATAATCTTTCATTAAAGATTAATCTTCAATTCCTGGAGACTCCAGAAGAATCCTGGAGGCTTGGAAACCCTACCTTAACCTCGCTGATGCCTTTGAAGCTATTGATTCAAGGCAATGATATTTAAGCTACTTACATCCAATGCTGTGTTTTGCTAGTCCCTCTTGCATCTAGCTCAATCCCTCTGTGTTAACATCAATGCTGCTGTTCCACTGGGGACAACCCAAGACAAGAAGGAGGGGTGTAACAAATAGATTTTACGCTTTGACCTTTGTCTCCATCCTCCCTGTGCAATCACAGCTTGCATGCATGGATTGTCTTTTGGATGAAGATCCATTTCATGGTGTTAAAAAAAATCCGTTTTCTTTGAACAACCAAACACCAGGAAAAATGGTCAAAGTGCAGAGCGATTTGTGTCTTATTCTTCAATTCAGTGAAACATCCTAATCCACTGGTTCTGCTTTATGGGTTAAACATTTTGCACAGCTCTGCAAGCTTCAGTGGGTTGCCCTTGACAAAGGAGATATCATGTTGTCTCTCTGTTAGATCCATTTGGGGCTTCTGTTGAAGCACACAATGTGATACTTTCTCCACCCTTCCCCCAAATCAGACCAAAATGCCACCTTCCCCACTGTCTTTCTAATAATAACCTCAGACTTCAAGTCATCAAGCTGTCATCCATGAGTATGAAATATATATCAAATACAGGGCATCTTCATGCCTGTGACAGTCCTGGTAGCATACTTCTCTGAAATGAAATCAAGCCAGCTACATACTCTTTACTTTTGTTTGGAAATAATCTAGTTGATTCTAGAAAACTATTTTTATTTGACAATTTTTTACCTCCCTTGAACTTATATTTGAGGTTGCACCGGAATCTGAATAAACTCATTTATCTTGGTGTTTGGGTGTCTTTCCCCTCTCTCTGGCCTCAGTGAGCCATTTATGATGTTTGGCACACAAGTTTTGGAAGGAAAATAAACTCTCATACTCGAGGGTAGAATCCAATCTTTAAATATAGGAGAAAACATTCTCTGGGAACAGGTTAGCCCATTGCTGCCTGATGTGAGATTTCTTGCATCTTCTTCTGAAACATCTGGCGCTGATCACTGTTGTAGACAGGATACTGGACTAGATGGATCGCAGGTCACTGGTCGGATCCAGTAGGTCCATTCCTATCTGTGCTGGTCTTCTGACACCATGGCCAGTCTTCAGGAACAGAAACACTGTGTATCCTGGGTACTTCTACAGCCCTCTTACCATAATATCTGAGTACATCATAATCTTTAATGTATTTATCCTCCCAGCACTCCTGTGAGGTTGAAAAGTTCTATTGTGGTAGCTGCCAACTTGGCTGACACACTCGGGATTGAACCAGGAAACGTGGGAGCTAAAAGCATGGGCTGTTACAGCTTTCTAGCTGGGGACTGTAATAGTTCACGTTCTCTGCAGACCGGGACATGTAGCACACGCTCACCAGTGGGTTACACTAGTATGCCCATTGTACAGGAAGCCTGTGGTAAAACTGAACCTGGGTCTCCTGAGTCCCAGAGTAGCACCCTAAGCACTGGACCATCCTTACTCATGGTATAGAGATATCTAGGCAATGAATTATTTTGGCTACATAAACAGCTTATTTCAATTGGTCTATTTTATAACATGTATCTAGTTGTGGACATAAGGACCAAAGACATTCTCTGATTGTAATGGAGTTATGCCAATGATGACTATCATCCATAGCATTTGTGTATTTTTATAATCACATTTACTATGGCAAACTGAAATAGGAACAAACTGAGCTTGGGAAGGGGATGAGTTAAAATTCTGTGCAACTCAAGTGACTTAGGGCTTGTACGTGCTACCACGTATGTCGGTGTAACTTACATCGCTCGGGGATTTGAATAAGTCACCCCGACCTAAATGTCACTCCGGACAGTGCTATGTAGGTGGGAGAACTGCTCCTTCCTCTCCCAAAGGTGGTTTTATTAGACTGATGGTAGAGCTCTCTCCCGCTGGCATAGAGCGACCTCACCGGATGTAAGCACTGTAGTGTAGCCAAAGCCTTTATTTAATTCCATCCCATAACTACATGTGCAAATGCAGGGCTTGATACAGAAATGGCTATTTGAGGTTCTGTGGCGTGTTAGGCAAAAGGTCAAATTAGATTATCGTAATGGTCCCTTCTCGCTTTAAAGTCTATGGATCTATGTCCCAGATATTTATACCCTGCTGTGCGTAGAACAGTCTTGGCTTTTGCTCTCCCTTTACGAAGAGGGAACCCTTCACCACCAAGCTGAAGCAATACCAGTTGGTTCTCATTCTCTTCATGATTCAGTTAAAAAAAATGTCCTGCTTTTGTTTCTTAAACGCTCCCTAGATTTGTCCCACTTGCATTTTTCAATTACTTGTCCCTTTAAACTCCTCTTCTTAGTCAATTTGCTTATCTGGCACTAGTCCTTTTCCACAGTATGGTGAGTGCTGGTATTAGAGCCTTTCCCTCCTGCCATCTGGAACACATTTCCGGGCTTTTATCAGCTCTCCATTTCTTTTCTAGTCTCATCTGAAAACATATTTGCTCATCATTGCTGGACCTCTCAACTTCTCTCTTCTTCCTTGGGGCCGGATCCTGCATTCCTGGTGTACCCAGAACCCCTCACTGACAACAATGAAGACAAGGAAAGGGTTTATTACACTCCTGGGCTCCTATCCTGCTTTGGAGCCATGTAAGTGAATCCTTGTGCTTGTGCACAGGCACAAAAGCTGCCCATGTAGATCTAGCTCAGGGGTCGGCAACATTTGGCACGCGGCTCGCCAGGGTAAGCACCCTGGCGGGCCGGGCCAGTTTTATTTATTTGCCAACACGGCAGGTTCGGCCGACCGCTGCTCCCACTGGCCGCGGTTCGCCGTCTCGGGCCAATG
>NW_020666024.1:0-1416 GCF_002925995.2 Terrapene triunguis | reverse complement strand
AGTGGGTGAAAATTCAAATGAACCTTCACGGAGGTTTCCTTGCCAGGATCGCCTGGTTCTTTAGGGGTCAGGGGTCAACTAGGAACCACTGAGCAAATGCGGGTGAGTCTGATCCTGGCCGGCTCATCTCCAGGGGTGAAGTTTAGATCCAGGGGACCCAGGTGGCTGTGGGGAAGAGGGAGCCCCTGGGGTAACAATAATCCCAAGCCAGCACAAGAACAGTGTCACGCACGTGAGACTTTTCCTCCAAGCTCAGTTTATTTTTTAACCCAAAAGGTAAAAAAGTAGCAACTTGCTGGGAGTTAATTAACAAGCCAGGCAAAGCTCCCAGCGCCTGAGCAGGCAGGTGAAGAATTGCCACCCCTGAGCCCTCAGCGAGACCCTGGAATCTCGTATCGATAATATAACAGGGAGAACTGCAGAAAGCTGTCGAGGAGTGATGGGGACCTCTCCGAGACCCTCCGGAAGCCCATGCTCTCGTATAGCTGCTGGGCCGAGTAGTGAACCATGAAGGTGGCCAGCACAACGGCACTGTACCCGCGTTCCTGGGCGAAGCGGATGACCGTCCTGCAGAGCGCCTTGGCGATGCCCCGGCCCCGGTACTCCCTCCCCACGGACATGCGCTTCAGTTGCAGGGCGTGCCCCCTTTCCGAGGGGTCGTCCGGTAGGACGGCACCCACCATGCCCACCACCGCCCCCTCAGCCTCTGCCACCCAGAGACAAGAGTCTGCTGCCTCCAGGTAGGTTCTCCGGATGTCCAGTAGGTTGTTGCAAAGAAACTGCTGGGCGTAATAATTCCAGAGAGACCAGATGCAAAACCAGGCCCCAGTGAGAGCGAGCAGGAGAGCCAGGAGGGAGACCAGGACGGACCCGGAGGCCGCGAGCACCGCCAGGAACAGGCCCAGGAAGTGCAGCTGGGCCTGGGGATGCTTCAGCATGTGGATGTACGCAGCAGGAGTGTGCTCCATAATCCCACGTCCGAACATGGTGCACACGGCCTCGTAGTCACCGTCCTCGTACTGCCGGATGCGGAACGGGGCCATGGGGCCGCTCAGCCCAGGCACCCTAGGGCAGACAGAGTTTAAACCAGGGGAGCGGGTTGGGACATTGCTGATCCACTGGCCACTTCCCACAGTGTCCCTGGCTTCTCGCTGCACTGGGCTCCCCCCCCAGTGACTCCTGGCAAACACCTTCCACGCCTCCACCCACCACCCTGCCATCTCAGCACCCACCCATCAGCCCTGCTCTGCAAGAGGAGCACCAAGAACGGGTGGGGGGCGGGGGGGACAATCTCTCCCAGGGGCTCAGGATAGAGGGGCTGGGGGGCAGGGCAGGGGGCTTCACTAGGCAGACGCTGCCCCTTTAAACCCCAGCCCTAGCTGGCGACAGGCTGGCCGTGGAGGTTCCATGCCCCAC
>NW_020666023.1:0-1351 GCF_002925995.2 Terrapene triunguis | reverse complement strand
TTTAATTAAGTGCTCTAGTGGGAGCAGTAGGTCAGACTGCCGTCCAAACTGCCAAACTAGGTGACAGTTGGCTGCGAGGGGAGTGGACAAACTTCGACATTGCCCAAGTGATTAGCATGGTCAGTGGTGGGGAGCCCTTGAAAGGCACTGACTGTGTGCAGAGACTGGTCAGATCCGTTGGCGGGAGGCGCTACATTCGCCAGCGACACGAAACATCAGATGCACAGGAACCTCCCTGAGTGTTTTTTCCCTTGGGTGTTTGCATCTCAGAACTGGCTCAGGTCCGTCTGGTGAATGGTTCGAGTCGCTGCGCTGGGAGAGTTGAGGTGCTTCACAACCAGCAGTGGGGAACCGTGTGTGATGAGAGCTGGAATATAACTGATGCTGGAGTCGTGTGTAGGCAGCTGGGCTGTGGGACGGCATTATCAGCCCCAGGAGGGGCTCAATTTGGGCAAGGATCTGACCGTATCTGGCTGGATAACGTCAACTGCAGAGGGACAGAAGTTGCCCTCTCCGATTGCAGGGCTCGGCCTTGGGGAGCGAATAACTGTACCCACGGAGATGATGCCGGTGTTGTGTGCTCAGGTAACCTTTATCAACCACCCTGTGTGTTATACAGGGAGCAGGGTGGGAAGTTCATTTCGGGGCATTGTCCCCTCACAGCCAGTGCTGACCCCAGCATGGTGCTTGGGGTCTCTGCTTCAGGGAGCAATATGACGGTTCCAGTAGGGAGCGCTCTCCTCTCAGTCTGTGCTGAGCCTAATTCCCCTGTGCGGTTCTATGGGCCTGTGCTGCAGGGAGCGGTGCGGGGGCTCAGTAGGGGACACTCACGCTTTCCCCTTGATGGCAGTGCTGGCTCCAAAGGGGGCCTGTGCTGCAGCTAGGGGTGTGTGAGTAGGGGGCTCTCTCCCTTTGCAGTTGTGCTGGCCCTAATGCCCTAGTGTGGTGCCATGGGTCCCTAGCATGAGGAAGCCTTTTTGTGCCCGATGCGGGACAACTCCCCGACTCCCTCGGCCACAGGCCACACAAGCCGTGCCCTCTAGGCCTTGTTGGGGGTGACCTCTCTCCAGGTTGGCAATAGGCACACTTCACCCTTCAGCCCTCCGAGCATCCCCCTGCAGCATCCAGTCCCTGTCCTGCTGGGCATTCAGAGCAGTCACAGATCTGCTGCTCCCAAAGGAACAGGGTCCCAAGGTGGCTAGTTCCACCTCTCATCTCTGCCTCGATCAACACACAGCTCTAGATCCCCTCATAGTCACACCAAGTACAAGTGATTTCACAGAGTGTAGCGATTCAAGGGGTAGCAAGGAGACGGGTTGGAAAGAAATGGTTCCATGGCCAATAAAATCAT
>NW_020666022.1:0-2053 GCF_002925995.2 Terrapene triunguis | reverse complement strand
GGTAACGGTGTGGAGAGTAGACTTAGACAGTTAGTGGATGACACCACCTTGAGAGGGGTTGCAAGCACTTTGGAGGGCAGGAGTTGAATTCCAGATCATCTTGATAAATCGCAGAAAGGGTCTGAAATCAACAAACTGAAATTCAGTAAAGACAAGTGCAAAGTCCCATCCTTAGAAAGCAAATTGTCCAGCGCTAACTGGCAGGGGTGGGGCTTCGGAGGCAGCATTTTGTCTTGTTTTGGGCAACAGACATTAGCGGGAAAGATATGGACCGATTGGGGCGAGTCCAGAGAAAAGCTACAAAAACGGTGAAAGCTTTAGATTACCTGAACTAAGAGGAAAGGTTAAGGAAAAGTGGGCATATTTAGAGATGAGAAATGAAAATTGTGGCGTGTGTGTATGTTCATGTATGTTCTGGCCTCTTAGAGAGAGGATGGTGTTCAATTGTTACCCGTGTCCACTAAAGGAAGCAGAAGGAGGAACTATTTTAATCTTCAGCAAGGGAGCTTTAGGTTATATATAAGCATCAAGTTTCTAACTTTGATGATAGTTAAGCATTGCTTTTAGACTTTCAAGGGAACTTGTGGAATCCCTATCCCTGGAGGATATAAAGTACAGGATAGCCAAACACCTGTCAGGGACGATCTAGGTGTACTTGGTTCTGCCTCAGCACACTGGACTGGACTAGATGTGTACTCTTGACGTTCCTTCCACTGCTATATTACAAAGACTGTACAATTCTGTATAACATTTAGAGCAGGAAACACGGTATTTCCTTCATGTAGAGTGCCTGCATAATTCTATTAACTAATTAATGTATCTGATTCTCTTCTTACTTACGGATTTGAGTGGGATTCATTAGTTCATAGGGTTGGTATTGACCATCTACATAGGGGAGAATTTCACCCAGAGTGCTTTGGAAAGAAAGAATGGAGGGGAAGGGAAAACCAGAAGGCCAATATTAAGATGCAGCATATTTTTTAATGGGAATGAGTGTCGGAGATTACACTTACAGAATGAATTAATGCAAAGCACAGAGACTGTATATTCAGAGTTACAATAGGAGCTACAAACAATTACTATCTCCAAAGTGATGCATTTGACACACGATGTACTGTTCTCTTTCTCACACCTGTAGATTTGAAAACCGTGTCCCATTTTTTATGAAATGAAGTTACTTGTTGTGGACCTTTCAGCCTCAAAGAGGACAAAGCACAATATGAGCATAAGAGTAAGCCGCATAATTATTCAACCATACAGTTATGGTAACATGTAACAAGGGAAGACATTGATAGGCCTGATTTCCATACAGCCCCCACTGATTTCATGTGGACTTGTAGGTGCTCATTTTCCATTAGCTAAGAGGGGAATCTCCATCGTCCCTTTCATTTCCTGGTTGTTTCTTGTTCTGTGGATCTTTCTGCTGGGTTTAGCATGGGCCACAGCTTCCAAAGCGGGAAGAATTGCACTTCCTACCATATCTCTTCCCATACCCATATAGGCCCCCGTATCCACCACCATACCCAGCACCGTATCCACCTCCATAAGCACCCCCAGAACCGACTGAGCCACCGAAACTACCACCCCCATATGGGACCCCATATCCATAGGGTAAATTCGGTAAGGTGCTTCCCACAACGCTGTCTTGAGGGCAGGTAGCGAGAATAGGTCCGGGGAATCTCACGACAACCGGTGGGGCATAGACCACTGCGCTCGAGTCACCGCATGATGTGACACAAGGCTCGTTCCAGGCATCAACATATGGGTCTGGGCAGATGTCGGGATAACATGGCGGGCGTGGATAACACAGAGCTTTGCTGGAAGACATCTTTTGTGATTGTGATAGACCTGAAACATGCAGTAGAGACAGGGTAAAGAAAACACGCAATTCACAGTGGCATAGCAGATTCACAGATGGTTTAATATGGTAAAACATGATTAGAAGATCTATTTATAAAAAGATCCATATCTGATCCCATTTCTTCCCTTTAACCCTGTTCACCATACACCCTAAGTCTTCTGCCTAACCAACCCCTGTGACGCCTTCGGACAG
>NW_020666021.1:0-1187 GCF_002925995.2 Terrapene triunguis | reverse complement strand
TCACTGTTGATTTTCATTCAGTCTTGGAGCATTACAGTAGTCCCAGAGGACTGGAAGAAAGCTAACATTGTGTTAATATTTAAAAAGGGTAAACAGGATGACCCAGATAATTATAGGCCTGCCAGCCTGACATCAATCCTGGGCAAGATAATGGAGCAGCTGATATGGGACTTGATTAATAAGGAATTAAAGGAGGGTAATGTAAATATTGCAAATCAACATGGGTTTATGTAAAATAGATCCTGTCAAATTAGCTTGATATATTTTTTGATGGGATGACAAGTTTGGTTGATAAAGGTAATAGCGTTGTTGTAATATACTTAGTCTTCTCTGAGGCATTTGACTTAGCACTGCGTGACCACCACTCCCAAGAGGAGGCGACACGTGGTCGGGAACTCCCTCCCAACCAGACCAAGAGACTCGAGAAGTGTGCCAGGAGCTAGAATTCAGGATGTGATGGAGTGTCTGCTGAGACTGATCAAGCCCTCAGACCGCTACCCCTTCCTACTTCTCCACGTGGGCACCAATGATACTTCCAAGAATGACCTTGAGCGGGTCACTGCAGACTACGTGGCTCTGGGAAGAAGGATAAAGGAGTTTGAGGCGCAAGTCCTGTTCTCGTCCATCCTTCCTGTTGAAGGAAAAGGCCAAGGTGGGGACTGTCGAATTGTGGAGGTAAATGCGTGGTTACGCAGGTGGTGTCGGAGAGAGGGCTTTGGATTCTTTGACTATGGGATGTTATTCTGGGAAGAAGGATTGCTAGGAAGAGATGGGATCCACCTAACGAAGAGAGGGAAGAGTATCTTCGCAGGCAGGCTTGCTAACCTAGTGATGACGGCTTGAAACTAGGTTTGCCGGGGGATGGAGAGCCAAGCCCTGAGGTAAGTGGGGAAGTGGGATACCGAGAGGAAACACAAGGAGGAGGGTGCAACAGGGTGGGGAGCTCCTGATTCATACTGAGAAAGTAGGGCAATCGGCTAGTTATCTTAGGTGCATGTACACGAACGCAAGACGCCTGGGAAACAAGCAGGAAGAATTGGAAGTCCTGGCACAGTCAAAGAACTATGATGTGATTGGAATAACAGAGACTTGGTGGAGTAACTCACTGGAGCACTGTTGTGGATGGGTATAAACGGTTCAGGAAGGACTAGGGTTACCATACGTCTGGTTTTTCCTTCCCGGCAAAC
>NW_020666020.1:0-1156 GCF_002925995.2 Terrapene triunguis | reverse complement strand
AAGGTGCTCTACATGAAGTGGGTAAGATTTAGAGGGGTTAAATCTTACTCTAATGACATGCTGCTCATTTTAGTTAATTGTTTCAGGAGGATAAAGGCTAGGATGAACCCTTCTGGGATATGATCTTGCAATACTACCAGAGCATAGGTTTCCAAGATCCAGGCAGAGATCTCTAAGCTCCTTTAGCTGTAAGGTTCAGTTCAAGCCAAATAAGCGTATTTGTAAAAAGCAGTGTGCATATGACTGAATGATGAGTCATTGAACCTTCTATACCCAGTCTGTTGAAGGCAGATGGTGGGTTTTTCCAAAGTGAGACACACTGGGAAAAACAGGGAAACCACACAGGCATCAAAGCGGGTGTTGGGACATGCAAACCAGCTCAGAGGACGGGACGGAAACTGCAGCAAAAGCACAGAGAGGACCAGGAGCCACTGGGCATGGGAGAGAAGTAGAGCAAGACCTACAAAAGGTCCTTGTAGCTTTTGCAACGAAATGAACCACAGACAAAATCATTTGGGAAAATGTATTTTTTTCTGTATTGTCCAACTGGCACATCATGCAATTTAGTGTCAAAAAGGATTCCAAGGTAGCAAGATGATCAAACGATTCAGAAAGCACATAACAAGACACTATTTCAGCAAACAGCATATATTTGAAAAGTGGGCTCTAATTTCAGTTGCCTCCATCTTTTGGGTGGCCACTGGAAGCTGCACTCAGCACCTCTGCATATCAGATCCTAAATGTCTCAAGTTGGTCACCCAAAAACTGGGACACCCAAAATTAGAGACCACTGTTGAAAACGGGTGCATTAAGACAGATGAGCCTGTAAAATGGGACAGTAATACCTATCCCCATCAGAGGGGGACTGTGGGACCGTATTAACTTCTGCTAAATTCTTTGAGATTTCAGAAGCAAGGAACTTGGGACATGCTAATTATTTATTTTTATTATCTTCATCTCCATATTTAGTCAGTGACAAAACCATCTCCTTACAGGTCTATTTTGACCAGGGCTGGCTCCAGGCACCAGCGTGGCAAGCAGGTGCTTGGGGCGGCCACTCCGGAGAGGGGCGGCAGGTCCAGCCATTCGGTGGCAATTCGGCGGACAGTCCCTCACTCCCGCTTGGAGCGAAGGACCTCCCGCCAAATTGCCGCCG
>NW_020666019.1:0-1050 GCF_002925995.2 Terrapene triunguis | reverse complement strand
TGTGGCAGAGCAGGGACTTGACCCTGGGTCCCAGCGCCGGCCCTGCCGGTGGGATTGGGGTGGGGGGGATCCGCAGGCTACTGTGACTGAGCGGAGACCCCCCCCACTCTAGCCAGCGCTACAGCTATCCCTCGAGCTAATCTAACCTCGCCACCCAGCCCCACACACACTCCTCTGGCCATCCATCCATCCATCCACATCATCCATCCATCCACACACACCCCACGCACATCATCCATCCATCCATCCACATCATCCATCCATCCATCGCCCCACACACATACCTCTGGCCATCCATCCATCCATCCACCCCCCCACCCCATGCACATCATCCATCCATCACCACACACAATCCTCTGGCCATCCAGCCCCATCCTGCTAGCTAACCTGCCCATCCCCCGGTATCTGCCTGGCGTTCGCACTCACTCATTACCCGCCCCACGCTGCTCCGGAGCGCTGGTGTTTGCGCTGGCCCCCAGTGGCCGGGCCGGTGTTGGCAAGTGAGCCCTAGCGCCCGCCCCACACTTCAGCAATCCTGGGGGTTCCAGTGACCTCGCCCTTTGTAATGGCCCAGCTCGCCCCTGCCCGCCCAGACCCCCCTCTGAACTGGGATGGTTAAAACCCACCTTTGACATGTACCGTTTGAATTTTCCAGATGGGGAAACTGAGGCAGCATGAGGGACAGAGCCCCTGTGACCTCGGGGCCAGGGCATGGGCAGCAGCCCCCACAAGACCCCACTGCCACAGCTGGGTGGAAAGGCCACAGTGTGAATGGGTCGTTGTGCCTGGAGCACCTCGCAGAGGCCGGTGTGGGGCACTGCCCTGCCCTATGGCGAAGGGAAGCCCTTGGCGAGATTGCCTGAGTGAGCACTGCAGCCATACAAAGCTCCCCGAATAGTTCATAGCCCCGCCCCGCCCTGAGCAAAAGGCCTCCTGGCTCCCTCGCTGCCGGCTCTGAGGGGCCCTGGCTGGCTCCCTGATGGCAGAGCACCCGTCTCTCTGAGCTGTGACGTGAGCAGCGGAGAGCGGCACAGGACCGGGAATGGGCAG
>NW_020666018.1:0-1180 GCF_002925995.2 Terrapene triunguis | reverse complement strand
CTGCTACTCTGAAACCAGTCAAGAAATGGTAGCATATATAAAATTGTACTTAGGACTTAAATAGTGATTTTCATTTTCAGAGCACTGTGCAAATATTAATCCTTACAACATCCTTGTGAGGTAATTACTGTGTTAATTTTTTATGAGTCAGAAGTTAAGTTATTTGTCTAAGACAACAGAGAGAGCCCGAGCTTGGATTAGAATTCAGGAAGTTCTAGGCTCCCAAGTCCAGTGGTCAGACTACTTATTCTATACAATTCAATATTTATGATGTCAGAATTCACTATACCCATAAAAATTCAGTAACTTATTGTTGGATTTGAAAAGAAAAATAGTTACTAAGTAGCTCGAAAGTGCCATTTATCAAAAGATGCAAACATTTAAGTGTGATACTTTCTCTGCAACTTTTAACTTTTCCACATGGCTGCACGATATATATCATCTGGATGTCATGCAATCATTCTGATACCAATAAGCATAGCATTTGTATTTTCTCATACACCCACCAAAAGACTGCCTCCTTCTCTTCTGTCAGTGAATAAATTGGCACTGTTATGTAGATTATTAACATGATGGGTATAGTTCATTACAAATTCTCATGTCAGTATAAATTCTACAATTAATAATGTAACTACCTGGTTTTTGACACTGTTGAGGCTGAAATAGTCAAAATATGACCTACTCTCTTAGAAAGCCATAGGTATTTCTTAAAATGCATGTGTTAAATATATACTTTCAGGTTGCTTGTTAAAATCAGTGATAAAAGCCATCACTTATGAGCCACCCTAAAATAACACATTTGTGTGTGCAAACCTATGTGATGAATAAACAGACTGGAAATTTACTTCAGTTTTAAAGATGGCTTGCAAAGATAAGGAATGAAATTTCAGTAACTTCCCTATCATATCTAATTGATCCCAATAGCCAGGCTAAGAGGGGAATTCAGCACATTAAAACCTTTCCCCCACCTCCATTCTTTCAGGTCCTTTAACATCTAGCCTTGCTCCTGCTTAAAGGAACATCGATAACAGGATGTCATAGCTACGCTAAAACTCCACAGAAACCAGTGCATCAGGAGTTAAATAAGTTCTTTATTTTGTGTTGTATGTTTCTGTTTGGTTATTTCATTTTTGTAGATTTGATTTTGAAAAAGAAACTTTGAAAAATGAAAAAAAAAAAA
>NW_020666017.1:0-1118 GCF_002925995.2 Terrapene triunguis | reverse complement strand
AGTCCTTAAAGTGCACTGGTATTTATTGAATTCCATTGAAGAGTGAACACATCTGATAATACACGTGTGTCCCAGCGGTCAGTGTGTGTTACACATCCCCTGCAGTGGCAGCTGTGAGTCTGTTACAGGCTCCAGCTAAAGGCTATTTTGAACAAAAGGCTCTTTTGTTCAAACTGAAGACACTGGACTATTTAGCCCCAGAGGACTCTGGTTCAAACCACAGAGAGCTGGCCAAGAAGGCATGGCAGCCTTCACACATGTGCTCACAATTGCATCCATCCCACAAACACACATAGGAGCAACTATATTCTCAACGCAGCTCATTCTATTTTCAGGATCTGGACTCACATGTTCTGTAGCCCAGCTGCAAGAATGTGGCCCTGATTCTGTTGGATCAGCAGTTCTCACATATTCCTCATTTTATTCATTTCCAATATTTCACAGTGGAGTCGAGTCTGTAGTGAGGACTAGGCCACAAATTGAGTTTCACTCTGCTGCCATTTTTAGGTGGAGTTGTTATATCCACACTGTGAGGGGGCAGCTTACCTTCTCATCATCTTTGGTGAGTCATTTAGCCCCCATCTGATCCATGACCTCCTTAAACTGCTGAAAACAAAAGTCAAAACTTAAATAAACAAAACTTTCTGTGCTGAATGAACATTTCTTCCCCACAGCTGTTTTCATGTAGGACTCCCAAATTCTTTCCTACTCAGCTCTTCCCAGTTTGCTTTTGTAGGCTTCGTTTTTGAATCATTTCTTTCTGTTAAGATACGTTCTCCTACTCTCCCCTGCTCTCTTTCTTCCAGAGAGACTCACAACAGGTACTCCCAACTCCCTGGTGTTTGATGACAGCAGGCCTTTCATATCCAGAAATGATATCCAGAAAGGAGACCTTTCCAGGAATGGACAAGCATGTGAGAAGAAGGGGTTATAATGGAAGCAGATTGGAAGTTGTTAATATGGTAAGTGATAACATTAAAATACTATGGTTGAATCTGTCCTCATCTACTTATTGAAAATAGGATGCTTCCTTCAGTGATTGGGAGAGTGACATATAAAAATCCTGAAAGGTTTAAAAGTATAAGTGTCAATCAGAAGCCAACATATGGCTAGTTATT
>NW_020666016.1:0-1807 GCF_002925995.2 Terrapene triunguis | reverse complement strand
AGGGGGCTTAGAACTATGCTTCCACACACCCCAGCCATCCACTAACCATAGCTCAGCCTGTCCAAAGTGCTTCAAAAAGTGGGCCTTTTAGTTAGACTTTATATTAGATTTCCGTTTAAAAATAGCACATAAAAGGTTCCTAAAATGTTAATAGTTGTTTTAATAAGTACTTCATCAGTTTTTAGCTGCTCAACAGATTGATTATAACCTTGGCTTATAAACATATTTTTTCAACCATTTGTAACACATTCTACTCAGGTCTATAACAAAGTTATTAATAATTTTAACCCCTTATAAACCATTTATAAATGGAATCTTAACATAAAGTGTGACCCATTTTTTTCATAAAATTGGGAGTTGATCCCAACAGGCTCTTGGTACTTTTTATGTTACCTTTCCTCATTTCTCTAACCCTGGGTCTTATTTCTCAGCACTTTTGCCCATGTCCCTTAGCTGTTTGACTTCATTCAAGAAATATATTTCAAGTGTGAAAAGGGGAAAATAGAAATCTATGAAAAATCATTGAATGAGTGGAAGGGGAAGATTTCCAAACCTCTCTACAATATTAGAAACAGTATTTTAGGCAAGCTGTAATAATTCTCTGATTAGAAAGACTGGTATGTTTTTGTTTTTAAGCAATTATACTGGTAAGAACAGTTAGCTTTTCCATTTTCTCCAAGCACAGAAATGTATTTCTAACCTGAGTTAATAATTATGCTGGTGAGCCCAATAGCGTTGTGTGGTATGCTAGATTGCAATGAAATGCATTATAAATTGTATAGTTTTGCATAATGCCTTGAACCTTTACAGTAGTCTTTAGCAGTTAGTATTTTGGAGGACAGAGGGGCTGGTGGTGCCTAAATACTTTTATATTTTTAGCCCCCTTAGTTTTAACCTTTGAGACATTATATTCATAAAAATTATCTATTATATACGAACTACAGTATAATCATATCTCATATTGCTTTCCATTTTGAGAGTCAGATTTTTTAGCAAAATGAAAAAATAAATTAAAGTACTTATGTAATGCTAGTGCTTTCTTCTTTGAAACATTTCACGCTGTCCATAACCATTTGGATAAACTGGTCTAACATCTTCACAATCTTTGGCTTAGGCTGCATTGTATCTGTATGGCTTGTTTGTGGTTTGGTTTGATTTGATTTAGGGAACATTTCTTTTTTAGGTTGGCCAGTCATGGGCCTCATACCCTATTGTACTAGGTGCTGTACAAACACAAAACAAAACACTTCTCCCTGCTCTGAAGAGTTTACAGTCTAAGGGTAGATCTACACCACAAATTAGGGTGTAATAGCATGATAGACATACCTACACTTGCTTGAATTTAGGTAGTACAAGTAACAGGGTTTCTGGTGAGCTTGTACAGGGGCAGCTGGCCCACGCTGCAGTGTATGCCGCCATGGCCTTTTGCCATGTTGTTAGCCAGGCTAGCTGGATTAAAGCTAGTACAGTTATGTCTACCCACACTACAATTACACCTTAATTTGTGATGTAGATGTACCCTAATTCCTTACATTGACTTCAATTGGCATTAGTTCAAGCCCTTGTTGCTTCTATTCATCCTTTTCTCTTCTCTATGTTGTCTTTTAGGGGAAGGTACCGATGCCTGATCTCAAACTGGCATAAATCAGGAGTAACCCCACTCAAATCAGTGTAAGTGAGATCAGATTCAGACCCATTGTCTTCATTGTTATCCTTGGTTTTCTATCTAAATAATTGCAACTCATTTTACTCTTAGATGCTCTGTTTTCTTTTATGAATAAAAATAAATAGAATAAAGACATCTACA
>NW_020666015.1:0-1713 GCF_002925995.2 Terrapene triunguis | reverse complement strand
CAAAGAGGGCAGGGAGCAGCCTGAGCACAGGGGTTGCTGAGCCAGCCAGCCTGGGAGCCCAGACATGGAGACCTTCCTGGCCGGGCCTTGTGGCTGGGGAGATCCGGACGCGCTGAGTCAATAGAAAAAACCGAGAGCCCTGATACGGGGAGATGCTGGAGCCACGAATGTCATGTGCCGTTGCCAACATCGTATGTAAGAAATACAGGCCAGATGTCCCCACGTTGGTGATGTTCGCGCTCCGTGCTCCTCTCTAGGGCGGGGAAGGACACGCTGCCCGGCATGGGCTCCGTGCACCAGATCCGCACAGCCCAGGGCAGGCGAGCGCAGTCCTGCAGGAGCCCAACACCGGGCAGCAGAAGCCGTAGAGCCGGGTCAGGTCCGGCCCCTGCGACTTCCTCGCCAGATCACCATGTTGCTGCCGCCAATCGATCCAGCGCCGCCCGCTGCCCCAACGGCCTCCTCCCGCGACATCTCCTGGGCGCTTCAGAGCGGCTGGGACTGGGGCATCCTGCGGGCTTGGTGCCAGCCCCGGCTGGGCTCACATGCCCACGCGCTGGGTCGGGCAGGAGCAGCCCCTCTGCTCCCTGCTGCCGGCCCTGGGCCGCTGGGGGTGAGGCAAGGGGGGCCCCAGACGGGCGAAGCATCAATGTGTGTCTGTCCCTCCCTCCTGCAGCCCTTCACCGGCCACCTTTGGAGTCCCAGGCTCCCCGGGCCCCAGCCAGGTGGGAGCAGGGGAGCTGCTCAGGGACCGAATGCTGCAGCCGCCTCCACTGACTAGAGCCGCCTCCGGCGCCGTGCACACCGGCCCCTCGTCTCTCCAGAGCCTCTTTGTAGCGCTGGATTACCGGACGTTAACGAAGGGCCATCGGGGAGAAAAGATCCTGGTTTTGAGGTGGTGTAGTGGGGCGGCTGCCCCACTCCTGGGTAAACAGGGTGCTGGGGAAATCGGTCGTGGGCTCTCAGCTCCCCCTTTGCGCCACAGCGGAGATGAGTTTGTGCAGGACTCGGCCTCGCTGCAGGAATGGAGCCGGAGGGAAATGAACCATTGGGGCTGCTTTTTCCTTTCCTTACGCTGAAGTCAGCTGGGTTCTGGGTTCACACCGGGGACCCTGAGATCAGAGTCTGTCTCTGATCGCCATCCCTAGGACAGCTGGGTTCTACCCGGCTCTGGGAGGGGAGTGGGGGCTGGTGGCTAGCGTAGTGGGGGCTGGGAGCCAGGACTCCTGGGTTCTCTCCCCGGCTCTGGGAGGGGAGTGGGGGCTGGTGGTGAGAGCAGGGGGGCCTGGGAGCCAGGACTCCTGGGTTCTATCCTGGCTCTGGGAGGGGAGTCGGGTCACCCCAGTCATCCCAGGGTCCTGAGCCCCCCGGCTGTCTGAACCCACTTCTGCTTGGTGTTGTTTTGTTGCCCGAGCTCAAGGGGGTCTGATCATCTCTCATCTACCCCCTGGGCAAGGGGAAGCCCCTGATCCCTCCTGTTCCAGCACCTCTGGGGTGTGCGTGCGTGCGTCCGTCCATTGGCTGAGAATGTGGCAGAACAAGACAATTAAAAGGGCAACACAAACGCGGGCAGGCCCAGGTGCCCAGACGCCTGGGTTCTCCAGGTGGCCTGGGTGTTGCATTGTGAAGTCGATCCCCGCCCCAGGCGTGGGAGTGAAACCAAGAGGAGGGTGAATTATTCTCCACAGGGAAATCGAAACTTAGATGCAGCCT
>NW_020666014.1:0-1022 GCF_002925995.2 Terrapene triunguis | reverse complement strand
CCCCATGACTCAGTTTCCCCACCTGATATTTCATTAATTGCGGCAAAATGCTCGGATACAACAAAGACGGGGCACCGACGAGTGGCTAGACCACGCTCAGAGCTAGCGCTCCGTCCCCCTGCTCGCAGGAGGACAAAAGAAGCCGGGAGATCAGAGCCGGCTTCCTATATCTCTCCCCATGCAGGCTTTGCAGGAAGGGAAGTGGTCGAATCCCCACTCTCAGCTCTGTCACTGGCTGCAGAGGGGAAGGAAGCCCCATTTCTAACCTAGTGCACGTCCTTGGCTTTACAGCACCGCACCCTTTGCAAGGCCTAGAAACCAGAATCGACTTAACCGCGAGTTCACACACAGCCCCACGGCGGGAATGAGTAAAACCCCACAGCTGGGACCAGCCCATGGACAGATGAGGCTCTTTCTGCGTAAGTCGTAGCTGTAGAGCCAAACAGGTGCAGGTGTGCAGCCCGGGTTCGGAGATCTCAGCGCGCACGTGATTGGCAGAAGCCTGGCATTTTGGGGGCAGGCAGAGAAATGGCTAGAAGAAATCTCCCCTCCCCAAATGGTGCAACGCTGCCCAGTGAGGGGTATTACCGCTTCCCTTGCAGAATGGGGCATTAGCCACCTTCAGAGGAGGGACTGTTCTGTTTCCGGGCGCGATTCCTCACGCTGAGCCTTCTTATGCAAGGAGATTCCCAACTCAGTCAGGATTCGAACTCAGCAACCGATTAACTCACTTTGCTGTGCCTGGCAGGGGGCTGTTCTGGGCCGACCTTTGGAGCATTATCTCCGCATCAAAGGCGTGGCTACGGGCCCCTGCGGCACAGGCACCTTTCTCCAAGGCCAGAACCGTGGCCCCCGAGAGCCATCTGGCCGTGAAGCCGAACGCACCACACATGCCAGTGGGCTAAGCACCGGCCAGACACGACGCAGCAGGTGGAGAACTGAGGCACAGAACGGGCCGTGTCCACACGCACAGCACCCGGGCTTTAACCACACCGGGGTAGTTACTGGGGCACAACCCCCCC
>NW_020666013.1:0-4985 GCF_002925995.2 Terrapene triunguis | reverse complement strand
CTTTAGTCTAACTAAAGCATTCAATCTTCAGGAGGCTAACCTATGTGCCTTAGAAAGAACAGGACAGACCAATGTGCCACCAATGCTTGAGACCCCTGTAAAGGCAGGGAATTCATTAGGTGAGAAATGTCCACATGATCCCAGCAAGCAAACCATGCTCTATGCTGCAAAGGGAGGCAAAAAACCCAAACCAAAACCCAGTGTCCCTGGCAATCTGACCTTGGGTAAAAATTCCTTCCTGACCCCAACTCTGGCAAATAAGTATGATCCTGAGCATTTGAGCTAGACACACCAGTCAGGCATCTAGAAAGAGGATTCTCTGTACCACTGATCCAACCCATCTGGTGTCCCATTTCCAGCCATGGACAATCTCTGATGCTTCTAAGAAAGGTGAAAAAACCCAGAATACACCTAACCAATTGTGCATCAGGGAAAAACATTATTTCTAGGGCTGTCAAGCGATTAAAAAAATGAATTGCAATTAATCGCATTGTTAAACAATGGAATACCATTTATTAAAATATTTTTGGATGTTTTCTACATTTTCAAATACATTGATTTAAATTACAACACAGAATACAAAGTGTATAGTGCTAACTTTATATTTATTTTTGATTACATTTGCACTGTAAAAAACAAAAGAAATAGTATTTTTCAATTCACCTCATACAAGTACTGTAGAATTATGTACAAAAAATAACTGCTTTGAAAAATAAAACAATGTAAAAAACTTTAGAGCCTACAAGTCCACTCAGTCCTACTACTTGTTCAACCAATTGCTCCAACAACCAAAGTTGGTTACAATTTACAGGAGATAATGCTGCCCGCTTCTTGTGTACAATGTCACCTGAAAGTGAGAACAGGCGTTCGCATGGCACTGTTGTAGCCGGCGTCGAAAGATATTTACGTGCCAGATGTGCTAAAGATTCATATGTCCCTTCATCTTTAACCACCACTCCATAGGACATGCGTCCATGGTGATGATGGGTTCTGCTCGATAACGATCCAGAGAATGGACTGATGCATGTTCATTTTCATCATCTGAATCAGATGCCACCTGCAGAAGGTTGATTTTCTTTTTTGGTGGTTCGGGTTCTATAGTTTCCGCGTCTGAGTGTTGCTCTTTTAAAACTTCTGAAAGCATGCTCCACACCTCGTGCGTCTCAGATTTTGGAAGGAACTTCAGATTCTTAAATCTTTGGTCAAGTGCTGTAGCTATTTTTAGAAATCTCACATTGGTATGTTCTTTGCCTTTTGTTAAATCTGCTGTGAAAGTGTTCTTAAAATGAACATGTGATTGGTTATCATCTGAGACTGCTTTAACATGAAATATATGGCAGAATGTGGGTAAAACGGAGCTGAAGACATACAGTTCTCCCGCAAGGAGTTCAGTCACAATTTTTTTAACGAGCATCATCAGCATGGAAGCATGTCCCTCTGGAATGGTGGCGGAAGCATGAAGGGGCATACGAATGTTTAGCGTATCTGGCACTTAAATACCTCACAACGCCGGCTACAGAAGTGCCATGAGAACACCTGTTCTCACTTTCAGGTGACATTGTAAATAAGAGGCAGGCAGCAGCATCTCCTGTAAATGTAAACAAACTTGTTTGTCTTAGTGATTGGCTGAACAAGAAGTAGGACTGAGTGGACTTGTAGGCTCTAAAGTTTTACATTGTTTTGTTTTTGAGAGCAGTTATGTAACAACAAAAAATCTGCATTTGTAAGTTATGCTTTCAGAATAAAGAAATTGAACTACAGTACACCTCTACCTCGATATAACGCTGTCCTTGAGAGCCAAAAAATCTTACTGTGTTATAGGTGAAACCGCGTTATATTGAACTTGCTTTGATCCACCAGAGTGCACAGCCCCGCCCCCCTGGAGCACTGCTTTACCGCGTTATATCCGAATTCGTGTTATATCGGGTCGCGTTATATCGGGGTAGAAGTGTACTTGTATGAGGTTAATTGAAAAATAGTATTCCTTTTGTTGATTATTTATAACAGTGCAAATATTTGTAATAAAAAATAATAATATAAAGTGAGCACTGTACACTTTGTATTCTGTGTTGTAATAGAAATCAATATATTTGAAAATGTAGAAAAACATCCAAAATATTTAATAAATTTCAATTGGTAGTGTATTGTTTAACAGTGTGATTAATCACGATTAATTTTTTAAATTGTGATTAATTTTTTTGAGTTAATCGAGTGAGTTAACTGCGATTAATTGACAACCCTAATTATTTCCTGACACCTGCAGATGACTGATTTGATTATCTTATCTTAACAGAACTGAAAGTGTTATGAATATGTAGAGTGCAATGCAGGCAATCCTGTTCTGCCCATGGCCCCTGAAGGAAGAGGAGGAGCAGGGGGATTCAGATTCACAGATTTCAAGGCCAGAAGGGACCTCCGCAACCATCCAGCTTGACCCTCTGCACATAAAGGTCATAGAATATCTCCCAGACACTGTATTAAAGCATATATTTTTTAAGAGATCTAATCTTGTCTTAAAAACACTGAGCAACAGTGGATCTACCACCTCCCTAGTAAACTGTTCCAATTTTTAATTACCCTCATAACCAGGAAACTATGTCTTATTTCAAAGTCGACTTTATTTAATCTCCAGCCACTGGATCTTGGGAAGCCTTTGTAAGCCAGGTTGAAAAGCCCTCCTGATATCAGATAACTTTTGCACGTGTACGTACCTGGACACAATGATCAAGTCACCACTCAACTTCCTCTTTGATAAGTTGAGCTCCTTGACTAGCGTCATAAGGCCTGTTTGCCAGCTCCTAGATCAATTTTGTGGCCCTCCTTTGAACTCTCTCTAGTATTTTCATATCCTCCTTGAAGGAAGGACACCAGAACTGGACACAGTGTTCTAGTAGTGGTCTTGCTGTATACAGCGGAAATATCCCTTCCCTGCTTCTAGTGGATATTCCCCACTTTTTATACATCCAAGGATTGCATTAGCCCCTTTTGCCACAGCATTGCTTTGACTGCTAATGTTGAGGTGATTATCTGCGATGACTGGAAGTCCTTCTGTGAGTCACTGCTTTCCCAGACAGCCTCCCATCCTCAGGTACAACTTGTGTTACAACCTATTTCTCATTCAGAAGTAAAGTGAACATAGTTTGCTTTAGCTTAAGCGAACTAAAGCCTCTTTACTTCTGAATGAGAACATCCACACAGCGGTTTAATGCACTTTCATTTCACTTCTTTGTTTAATTAGTGTTAACTTTTCTGAGTGTCCCTGTGTAGACAAGCCACAAGTAATATGCTCTACATGCAGGTCAAGCATGCTACTTAAAGGAGGATGCAGTCTTCTCAGATGTGAGTCTCCCATGCAGGATTTCCATTGCCTGTAAATACCACTTCCTATATGTTTTAGCTATGTAGGAGTCTTAACGTTTCACAAAGATCTGCCTAGCTGTTATTGATCATAATTTCTTCCTATTAGCACAGATACAATCAGTTGCAAAGGGATAGGCGGTGGCAGGTTTCTGAAGCATGTGTGTAGTGGTGATACTCTTCTAGTACAGGTTACAGCTGCTTGAAAAAACTGTTTGTTGTGTGGGAATTCTGAGATTTTGAAATTTGGTTTCATCCTTAATTGGGCAGAAACATCAAAATCTCAGAATTCTTCATGAAATGAAATACTCCAAAAGTATTTTCTTTCAACTTCATCATTCTGATTTATTATAATTTGTCATGTATCTAAAAGTTTAAATGTTTTGACTTTAATATTGCAATTAATAAGATAACAAAAGTAAAAAAGTTAAAAATAGAGGTTACTTACCTGTAACTGGAAGTTCTTCAAGATGTGTGGTCCCTAAGTGTATTCCACATGTGAGTGTGCATGCGTGCCATACACCCCAGTCCGGAAAGTCTAACAAGCAGTGTCCATTGGCCCGTGCATACTCAGTAGTCCTCCTCATGCTCCAGACCAAGCATGTAAGAGGAAGCGCAGGCTGAAGTCTCTCCAGTTCCTCCTCCTATTGTGAATCGAGGAGGATTTGAAGCAGAGGGGACAGAAGGCGGGTAGTGGAGTACAGATAGGGACCACACATCTCGAAGAACTTCCAGTTACAGGTAAACAACCTCCATTTCTTCTTTGAGTGCTGGCACCTATGTGTATTCCACACGTGGGTGATTGACAAGGAGCGCTGAGGCTGGAGGGGTGAGAGGATGCCTGAACTAGCGCATAATGTTTTGTAAATGGAGCCGCTCTGCATATGTCCAGTATGGGTACTTCCTGCCGGGATGCTGTAAAGGCAGCTTATGCTCTTGTGGAATGTGCTCTTACCTCAGGGAGAGGGAAATGTGCTAATTCATAGCACATGATGATGTAACCAGAACTCCATTAGGAGATTCTCTGAGAGGATATAGCTTGTCCTCGAGTCCATTCCACTATAGCAAGAAATAGCCTAAATGATTTTCTGACAAATGTGGTCCTCTGCAGGTAGAACGCTAAGGTGCGTCTGAGGTTGAGGGAATGAAGTCGGCCTGCCTCAGCAGAAACATGGGGTTTCAGGAATAAAATGGGTAAGCGGATAGTTTGGTTGATGTGGATTTCAGAAATAACCTTGAGGAAGAATTTAGTATGTAGGTGAAGGGAGAAAAACAGCATACGGTGGGGGTCTGCCAGGAGGGCTCCCATCTCACTCACCCTTCTGGTTGAGGAAATAGCAATTAGAAACATGACTTTCATGGACAGGTGCGACATGGAGCATGTTACCACGTGTTCAAATGGTGGCCTGGTGAGTGCTAATAGGATGAGGTTGAGGTCACATTCAGGTGTAGGTTTTACAACTGGCAGAAAGGTCCTGACTAGGCCTTTCATAAACCTCACTGTCAGGAAGGCACTGACTGCTGCAAGATGGACCAATGGTGAGCTAATGGAAGGACTTGAGTTTTTTAAAAACAGGAATTAATTTTAAACAACGAGGATATTTCAAAAGTTGGGAAGCGGCGGTTTT
>NW_020666012.1:0-1124 GCF_002925995.2 Terrapene triunguis | reverse complement strand
GTCTGACGAAGTGGGTATTCACCCACGAAAGCTTATGCTCCAATACATCTGTTAGGCTTTAAGGTGCCCCAGGACTCTTCATTGAAATATAGTCTTCTGAACTACAGTACATACAACTGTTTGAAGTGGATAAAGCATTCTTTATCTGTGTGTTTAATTTTAATTGTACCCAAGTTTGGTATCACATCACAGAGGCATTACAAAAATCTGAAGAGAGAAGTATTTCTGCATTATTGCTCATTACTATACAGTAAAAATATATTGTAAAAATAAAATATATGCATGGAGCACCAGGAATAATTAAACCCATGCAAAAGTATGTCTGGGGCAGTTTATTTTACCTTCCTCTAGCTCTCAAATATGTGCATAATCTTCCCAGTCCCAACTGAAGATGCCATAGTTTGAAGAGGTCTATGTTATCCTAGAAAAAGGATAAAATAAAGGGTTCTTGCTACAGTACATTTTATAGTTGTGTGGAGTCTAGCAGAAGAAAGCTAACCTGTAGCTGGAACAGAAGTTATGAGCTTGATTCAGAGGTTACTGGGTGAGGTTCAATGGCTTGTTTTATGCTCGCTCTCTCACACCCACCCCTCTCAACCTCCCTCTCTATCTCTCTCACTCACTCACACACCACACACACACACATCCCTCCCTGTCTCTCACACACACACACCCCTCCCAACCCCCCTCTCTCTCACACACCCCTCCCTGTCTCTCACCCCCTCTCCCAACCCCCCTCTCTCACACACACCCCTCCCTCCCTCTCACAAACCCACATTCCTCCCTCTCACACACCCCTTTCTTCCTTCCTCCCTCTCTCACACACACACACACACCTCCCTGTCTCTCTCTCACACACATGCCCTCCTCCCTCCCTCTCACAAACCCACACCTCTCTCTCTCACACACACACACCCCTCCCCCCCCCCTCTCTCTCTCACCCCCACCCCCCCTCCCTCCCCTTCTCTCTCTCTCACACACACACCCCTCTCTCTCTCAGCACTGGCCAGCTCGGGAAGAGGGGGCAGGGCGCGGT
Source organism: Terrapene triunguis (assembly GCF_002925995.2). NCBI lineage: Eukaryota > Metazoa > Chordata > Testudines > Emydidae > Terrapene > Terrapene triunguis. The sequence continues at coordinate 88 of NW_020666012.1, read as the reverse complement.
GCCGGGGGCGGGCAGAGCAGCGGGGGCCGCGCGGTGGGCGCATGGAGCAGCCCGCAGGCGCCGCGCCGCCCAGCTGGGGCGCTGCTAA
>NW_020666011.1:0-1033 GCF_002925995.2 Terrapene triunguis | reverse complement strand
CCCATATTTGCCCCCTCCCAGTGGCTCTGTGTGCACGGCCCCCTTTTTCCCATTTCCACTGACCTCCTTTCTTCTACAGGGCGTGTCCCCTGTGTTTCCCATTCCCTCCTCCCATCCCAGACCAGGGTCCCCCATTCTCTCCACATGGCAGAGGCATGGTGCCCCCTATTCCCACTGTACCTCCCCAATGTAGGATACGCTAGAAGACACTAGACTCCACAACCCAGGTTCTAGTTTTTGCAAATGACCGGCCTGAGCAGGGCGGCGGGAACAACGTGTACAGTGGGGTGCTGAGAGCCATGGAACCGAACAGTAAACCCTGCATCTGATGGGAACCACTTCAAGCCAGGGGGTGCGGCAGCCCCCCAACACCCTAGTTCCAGCATCAGTGAGCCTGAGACCCGGTATTTCTGTGCGGGAGAGATGGGGAATCCGGTCTGAGCTGAGACACAAACGTCTCGCACCGGGGCCTCCGAGGGTTAAAGGCAGCTCCGGGAGGAGGCGGGGAGACGGATGAGCTCAGTCTAGGAAGCGCCGGGGGACCGTGTCTATGCAGCGGGCACCCGGGAAAAGTGAATCCCCAGGAGTGAGACAGGAAACCCCCAACCGCACCGCTTGCCGGGCGGGTCCCGTCTGCTCCCATTCCCCCAGCGTGTGGGCCCCGCCCTCGTCCCCCAGCCTGGCCCCGCCTGACCTTTCCCCCAGCTAAAGGGGGCAGAAAGGGGGCACTGTCATTCCAGAGCCGCCCCGACCCCCGTCCCTTAAAGAGACAGGGATGGGGGTAGAACAATGGGCTACTCCGGAGCCCCGCTCCTCCTCCACTACGGATTGCAGGAGGGGCCGTATGGCAATCAGCGCGCGGGTGCGTGTGACTGTTTGTGTTGTTGCAGACACTACAGAGAGGGAGAGAGAGACTGCGCGCACCCGCATGGGGACACGTGCACGGACAGACAGACACAGTGAGACAGACACACACACTGCGACATAGAGGCGGACAGACACACATGGACACACACACAAATACACACTCTCA
>NW_020666010.1:0-1381 GCF_002925995.2 Terrapene triunguis | reverse complement strand
TGTCCCTCAGTTTCCCCTTCTGTGAAATGGGATATTGTTCTTTACCTGCTGATGAAAAGTATTACACACGAGCTTGGTATTATTATTATTATTATTATTATTTATTATTACAACAAACATGCTTTTTCATAACATACAAGTCATTGAGTTGTGGATAACACAAAGCTGCTTCATAGGAGTTGTAGGTGGCTGAATTTGATGGGATGGTATATAATTCGTTGTTTTTTAATTATTGTGCTCTGGCTGAGTAAATTTTTTTTTTTTTTCTGGCAGAAACCCAGAGAATATCACCCCAACAACACCCACACCTTCGGAAAGTTTCTGTGTCTGAGTCTAATGTCCTCCTGGATGAAGAGGTCCTTACTGATCCAAAAATTCAAGCCCTGCTGCTTACTGTTCTTGTAAGCACACTTTCCCCATATTATGCTGTATTTTTTAATGCACTATATCTTTAAAACTAGCATGTATGTTTCAGTGCAATCCTAGTAGGGCTTGATTGATCAGGGTCTGTCCCTGATGTGTAAAAGGCATTCTGTTTTGCCCCACTAATGTCTAGGATGTCCAAGAGAATTACTTTTTAAAATGCATATTTAATATCCATAAACAGGCAAATATTTAATGTTCACATTTATGCATCTTTTTGCAGAGTACATCAAATTATCTCACTTTTTCATAGGTGATGAGAATCACAAAACAAATGATGATGCTACAATGTGTGCATTATATATAATTTTTTTAAATCTTAAATTGCTGGAACTAGATTCATTTGATTTTTAAACTTATCTGAACCCAGTGGTTGAGGGTTGCAGTATAAATTACTTTAAATGTTCTCCCCGCCTGCTCCAGTGCAGTTCCCATCACTGCTGTCCTCTGAAAAGACATTCAAGAATGTTTAATCTGAATTTTTGTTCTTACTGAAACTCTTTGAAGTTTGAGTACATTTCTAAACTTTCATTTTTTGAAAACTGGTGGGGCAGTCTTTGTTGAAAACATTTCTCACCAAAAGAGGGAAATGTATTGACCAAAATTGTTGCTGTTTTTTTTAATTTTGACCAACTCCATTCGTTGTCAGTCTCCTGTGTGCACATGAAATACACCTCTACCTCAATATAACGCTACCCGATATAACACGAATTCGGATATAACGCGGTAAAGCAGTGCTCCGGGGGGGCGGGGCTGCGCACTTTGGTGGATCAAAGCAAGTTCAATGTAACAGGGTTTCACCTATAACGCGGTAAGATTTTTTTGGCTCCCGAGAGCAGCGTTCTATCGAGGTAGAGGTGTACTCGAAATGAACTGTCCTTAAAAAAAAAAAAAAAAAATCCCCTATGTGGTTATCTATCTTGCTAGTGCTCCTTTTTTGGCAATCAAGTGCTGTTAG
>NW_020666009.1:0-1086 GCF_002925995.2 Terrapene triunguis | reverse complement strand
TGGGGTGTCAGCAGGGGGATCCTGACCAGATCTGTGGAAATGGGATCCATGCACAGCTCCTTTTTTATTTTTTGTTTTTGTTGTTAGCTTTTTTAAAAAGTAAAACCCCGCTGGACCTTGTGACTCTTGCTGAGCTCTTGTCTCCGAAGACGAGAGAGAACTAAGTTGCTCCTACTGAGTTGCTAAAGAGATTTGGAGGCCAGAAATGGGTCTCGTGACAGGAACAAGCCAAAGCCACAGCGACTGGGGTAAATGCTACCGGAGGGTATTAGCTGTGTTACATGGTGAAGGAAACAGTCTTAAACTGGGGTCTGTAGGAGAGGACTAAATGGTCTTGCCACAGATTTAATTTCTCTGGTTTGATTCTCTGAGAGAAACTTCACCATAAGATTCTATTCTATTCAGGTTCCTGTATTCACCCATGATTGTGGTGGCTTGAGCCCCTGAAGATCTGGAAACAATATATTTAACCATGAATGCTCCAGAAATCCTGCTTTGGACAGCAACAGCATTTCTATCTTTGAGTAAGTGTCCGCTAACGGGGGAAACGAATGTTAGAACTTCTGTTACCTATTGGGTTTGAACAGGGGGAACTGGAAGCCAGGATTCCTGGGTTCTGTTCATAGCCCAGGAAGGAGAGCAGGGGCTTAGCGGGTTAAAAGAGGGGCTCTGAGCTTCTCGTTTCTAGCCCCACTTCTGGGAAAGGAGGAGAGTCTAGTGGTTGAGAGCAGTTAGACTGATCATCAGGACTACGGGGTCCTATACCCAGCTCTGAGTGGGGATCAAAGTATCGTGGTTAGAACTTGGACGATTAGGACTCAGGACTCCGAGGTTCTATTCCCAACGTCACTGCTGCCTTACTAGAAGCGGGGCAAACCCATCCTGTATGCCAGGCCTGAGTTGGTCTCTTTGTACAAGATGCGCATAAAAAACCTTTCCATTTCTGGGCGGTCTGAGTCCTAAAGGGTCTCTGTTCTCCCCACACGAGACTGGCTGTCAATGTGCAATAGTTTTACATGCTTAATTAGGGTGAACTTTTTCTCTTTCCTTCCCTGCAGGTTCCAGCCAGGGACAAGGCAGTGTCAC
>NW_020666008.1:0-1133 GCF_002925995.2 Terrapene triunguis | reverse complement strand
TTTGATAACACTGAAATGTTTCATGAATTTGTGTTGACTTTGCCAAATTGTTTCAGTTGGGGGGAAAAAAATCTAAGAAAAAAATCAAAATGTTTCATTTTGACATTTGTTTAGAAATAAAATGTTTCAATTTTCTGGTTCAAAATTACTTAAATTTCAAAATTTCCTTTAATTTTATTTTTAAAAAATCAAAATCATTTTAAAATGGTTGAAATCAAAATGAAATATTTCAATTTTGTTGAAATGAAATGTTTCATTTGACACAAAATTATTTTTTTCAACTTTTCAATTTGCTGGGAAAAAAAATTTGCCTTCACAAAAAAATTGTTTTCAGTTCAACCCACATTTTTTCCACCCCAGAACTGCCAGTGATCTGAAAAATCTGTTATTCACTGAGCTCTAGTTCTACCCTCAGTTTCTCATTTCAGGACAATACCAGTCATTTTTGTAATTACATTGTGCCACATATTTATTCTTTAAAATAGATTAACGGTGTTTGCATTAAATCCACTTGCTTTCAAATATTCTAGTATCCAGATCCAGTCTGAAAGAACAGCAGCAACAAGTCTCCAGGCTTGTCTGCACTGGAGAGGTGTAAATTCTAGTGTGCACTAGCATGTTGCATGTGAATCCGGCTGGCACGCACATTAACATAGTACTGTTTGAAATGGAACTACATTAATGTGCACTAGGAAATACTTAACACACACCAGCAGGGTCCACACAGGCCAGTTACTGCATGACATGCTAGTGAACACTAGAATTCACCCCCCTCTAGTATAGACTAATGCACCGTGCAGACTAGTCCTGAGTCATGGGCCACGCCTCTCTTCTACACATCCAATAGCAATAGCTGAAATGGCAAATCATTACATTTCAAATACCTAAATAACAAGATCAGGGGTCGGCAACGTTCGGCACGCGGCTTGCTAGGGTAAGCACCCTAGCGGGCCGGGCCAGTTTATTTACCTGCTGACGCGGCAGGTTCGGCCGATCGCGGCCCCCACTGGCCACAGTTCGCCGTCCCAGGCCAATGGGGGCGGCGGGAAACCGCGGCCAGCACATCCCTCGCCCGTGCCGCTTCCCTCCACCTCCATTGGCCCGAGACGGCGAACCGCGGCCAGTGGGGGCCG
>NW_020666007.1:0-1069 GCF_002925995.2 Terrapene triunguis | reverse complement strand
GGACTGAGTCCCAGGAGCTGATCCCTGCTGTGGGGTGTTTGCTGTATATTGTCCTATCTCCCCCTCCACAGCTGCCACTGAGGGTAAGGGGTGGAAGGAGACCCCTTAGCTTCCTAGCCAGCAGAGGAATGTGTGTGGGGGTCAGGGTATTTTAATTACCTTCCCCCGCTGACTCTGTCTGGAAAATCCCCATGGGGTATCTGCTCCTCTCTGGGTTGGAAGGGGATGTAGGGTAAATGCTGATCCTGATACGGTGCCCCTCTGGGTATGCATGGGTTATAGCCTAGAGAGGATCCCGCCTCAATGAGATGCCAGGGATGGCTTGGCCATCCACCGATCCACCAACCCACCCAGCCATCCCACGCTCCATCCATCCTTATCTCTAACCATCCTCCATATCTTCCGTCCATTCATATTGACCTATACCTATCCATTCTCCTACCTCCACATCCATCCATCTCCATCGTCATCCCTAACCATCCATCCATTCATCCTCACCCATATATTCCATCCAGACATGCAACCCCATCCACTTATCTATCATCCCTTTATATATTATCTATCCCCAACCATCTATCATCCCTTCATATATTATATATCCATCACCATCTGTCCTCATTAACACACTCAGTCATCCATCCATCCATTGCCATATTCACTCATTCATTCATCTTCATCTATCTATCACTGACCATCTGTACCAGCCCATCCATCTGTCCATCAGTCCATCCCCATCCATTCTCATTTTCCTATCACCATCCATCCCCATCGGTACTGATCCACTACCATATGCACCCCACCCATCCATCCATCCATCCATTCATTCATCCATCCATCCATCCCCACACATCCCCATCTCTGGCAATCCATCTATCGCAGTCCATCTATGGCCATCCATTTATCCATCCCTTCATCCTTCGGAACGGGTACCCCTCCAACCTTCACCATAGATTTATCCATCCATCTCCATCCACTTATCCATTGGCACCGCACCTGTGAACCATCCAACCCATCACTCCCTCAGTGCAGCGCAGTCTAGTGGGACTGGGTGGGACTCTCAGAACACCTG
>NW_020666006.1:0-1608 GCF_002925995.2 Terrapene triunguis | reverse complement strand
GCAGCTTCCCAAGTACTGCCAAGGCAACCTCCAGCATCAGCCTCTTGCGCACGGCTCCCCCCGAACCTGTTGCCTACGCTTAAGGCTGGCCCTCCCAGAGTCATCCTTAGGGAATATGGCACCCTGGTGAACTTGTATTTTGGCATCCTTACCCCTGAGGCTCCCCCAGCCCCCAACCCCTGACATCGCCTCTGGCTCCCGCTGCTCCCCCTGGACTCCCACCGATCACCCCTGGCCCCCGCTGCCTCTCCCATCTCCCACATCATCTCTGGCTCCCGCTGCCTCTCCTGGTCCCCCACTTATCACCGCTGGCCCCCGCTGTCTCTCCCATCACCCCAACCATCATTCCCATCCCACGCTGCCACCCCCAGTCTTCATCCTCACATCATCTCTGGCTTCCGCTGCCTCTCCTGTCCCACCCATCACTGCCAGTCCCCACTTCCTCCCCTACACCGCACCTCCACCAGGCCCCAATGCCTCCCCCAACCATTGTCCTGACTCCCTGAGCTCCCTTCTGCCCACCCCTGGCAGGCTAGTCCAGACACGTACTTGAGCAGCTAAATCACTTTCTTTTCTGGCTTAATCCTCATGTCACCATTCCTGTGTGTGCAGTGAAGAGGAGTTATTCTCACTGGGGCCATGTGGCTGCTGGCAAAGAGGGACAGACTCAGCCGGCTTCCCCACACACATCCCCTCTGACAGAGACTGTGCTGCCAGCCCGGTCTCGCTTCCCTGCTCTGGGAGCCACCTCGTGGGGTACAGCAGGAGCGCTTCTGGCTGGTGTCTTTCCCAGGCACGTCCCTTCAGCCGCGCTCAGCACAACTCCTCTTGGCAGAAATCTGGGGGGGCATGTGACCGACGTGCCACCTCTTAGACGACTGGTGCCTCCCTAAACCACCGGGGCACAATCTAAAGGGGAGGACACATGACCACACCATGTGTCTCCCCTTCCCAGCTCCCCCCCACCCCACGTCCTGCACCCAGCCCAGGGCCGCCGCGATTTCCCTGCCCCAGGTTATGTACAGGAGGGGGGCTCTGTCCTTCTCTCCCTGCGCCTCCCACCTTGGCACATTTAGCCCCTCTCCCTGGCAACTGCTCATGCCTGAGAGAGCCTGTGTGGGAGGTGACAGTAAACCACTCCCTGCCTGGGCTCGGTTGCTGGGAGGGGAGGGGAGCTCCCGCTCACTTGGCCCCTGTTCCCGTAGCAGGTCCCGGACAGAGGGAGGACTCTGCCATCCCAGCAGCTGGAGACAGGGGCTGAATAAACAGGTGTCCCCACTGACCCCCCCCCGGTATATTTTTGGCTCATTTGTCCCCTGTGCCCAGCAGCTGGGGTGGCAGCGGGAAGCCCCTGCCCAAACCCTGCTGCAGGGTAGGGGCCAAGTGATCCAAAGCCTCCCCTCCCCGTCCCACAACAGCCGAGCCCAGGGAGCCACCACGGCCTCACAGACAGACTCTCACAGGCAGAAGTGGCTTCGTCGCCCTTCCCGCCTGGCTGCCAGGGAGGGCGGCTGAATGTGCTGAGGGGGGGAGGAACAGGGAGAGAAGGACAGAGCCCCTGTCCCTCCCAGCCCCCACCAGGCCAATCTGGGGGGACACGTGACCCCC
>NW_020666005.1:0-1454 GCF_002925995.2 Terrapene triunguis | reverse complement strand
GGGGGGCGGTGCCTGGCGGCAAGGGCAACGAACGGAGCCCACTGCACAATGGGGGGCAAGCCTGCGGGCTGGATCCAGAGCCCTGAGCGGCCATATCTGGCCCATGGGCCGTAGTTTGCCCACCCCTGAATTAGACAATAGAGTGGTAAAACATGCCTGAACACTGCCTATACTATGTTCCACTGTTGCTACAACTAGGACAGTTGAATTGGAAGTGAATTACAGGTCCTTGTTTTTATACCAAGAAAATTAGGGCTTATTGTAATCCAGTTATCAGATAAATATCTTTGATGGACTGAACATTGTCCAAGAGGAACCACTTGATATAAAAATGGTAATGGGATATGCAAGTATTACGTAGATACACTACTCTGATTAAACTAACAATTAAGCAAAAGGTACAACAAGCTACCTGAAGGGAAAGAATTATCAACATGCAAAGAAAACTGAGTAACCAGTTATAGGCAAGGTGGGTAAGATAATACCTTTTATTGAACCCACTTCTTCTAAAGAGCTCTGCGTACCTTGAAAACGTGTCTCCTTCACTAACAAGAAGTTGGTCCAATAAAAGAGATTACCCCATCCACCTTGCCTCTAATGTCCTGGGACCAACATAGCTACATCACTACTGCAAATATCTACAGCTATGAAGTCATGTGTAAAGGTAGATTGGCTCTCTGCAAATTCCTACCCAGGTTCCTCCACAGTAGTGACATGTTAATTGAAAGAAACTAGAAACTCTCTCACTAGGAATGCATGAATACCAGGAGATATTGTGACAGGAATGATTAAGCTTCGTATTTTAATGTGCTGAAGTTGAAAAATAAGATGGTCGTTCATAGGTTCCCAGATCAGAAGGGACCCTTTGTGATAATCTAGTTTGACTTCCTGCATAACACAGGCCATAGAATTTCCCAAAAGTAATTCCATTTACACTCGTATCAAAGACCATGCCATGCTTAAATGGTAACGAGGGCAGCACTCTCACCTTTACTCTAGGAGTGTAAACAAGCCAGAAGAGACAAGCAAAGGACAAGTGGGGAGGGAAGACAAGCCTGACATGGGATATGCAACTCAGACCAAGAGAGAGAATGGTCAATAATGGGGCAGGGACAGGCAGCCAGCCCAGAGCCCATAGGAACACAGATTTATGCTATGGCTGAAATCAACTGCATCCGTAAGCTGGAATGAGGAGGAAACAGGAACAGCAGCACAGTCAAAGCTGACGTAGCAAAAGGGCACCTCCTCACAGTTCTAGTGTGGGAGAGCAAAATCTTCCTTTGTAGACATGTGCAGCAAATATACAGTAACTCCTCACTTAACATTGTAGTTATGTTCCTGAAAAATGCGACTAAGTGAAACGATGTTAAGCGAATCCAATTTCCCCATAAAAATTAATGTAAATGAGGGGGTTAGGTTCCAGGGAAATTGTTTTCACCAGACAAAAGACTATA
>NW_020666004.1:0-1095 GCF_002925995.2 Terrapene triunguis | reverse complement strand
AAACATTTGTATTTTCACCCAGCTGTCTGGGAAAAGAAAGGATTTAAAAAAAATTATAGAATAGGTTTCTAAAGCTCCATTAGAAATATAGAAATGGGGACAGATGATTTGATCCAAATATAAAAAGACTGGTAAATACTCTACCGCGATGTACACACTCAAATCAACATTGTCAAGGCAATTGCAACAGAAAACGTAAAATGACTGGACATCTTTTCGAGTTTATCAAAGAGAATGTGAAAGAGGTAGTTAAAGAATCTTAAAAGTCATCAAAGAGCTAATTTAGTCAGGCTTCTTGTTTGTTGCTGCTAATGCATGTGGAAATGGCCTCCTTTCTGTGCTAAATGCTGAACTATTTTGTGCTTTCCATTAATTGTTAAAGCTTAGGAAATTGGGTTCAGTTTGATTTAAAACTAGCAAAGGGCCATCAGAATATGACCTAAGGTGTGACTTAAGACTAGATCAGGGTGGGGGGAAAATTGCAATATCAGAAAAGCTGGATGAAAAAAAGAAAATATATTTTTGCTCTATTTTTGTGAAAAATAAAGACATTTTAAAGCCTTGCCTCCAGTCTTTTGCGTTTTTTCACTCATCTGAAAGGCAGCTTTATTATGAGTAGGAACCAACCATTTCCTTGTGGCAGATGGGGTGGGTGGGAACCATCCTCATAATAAAATTGACTAATTCACTATAGAAAATGGCAACATTTCACCTGGAGAAAAGTTGTGAACAATTACAATCTGCATTAGAGTGATATGCTGCCATTTCCCATGCAAACACCAGCTAGATCAGGGGTCTCAAACACGCGGCCCACGGGGTGATTTTCTGCGGCCCGCGAGCCCCTCGCAGCCCCCCTGCCCTCCCCCAGTGTTTACCAGAGCGGCGGCCGGACGTGCACTGGGAGCAGGGCAGGCTCCCTGCCTGCCTGCCCTGCGCAGCTCCGGGAAGAGGCTGGAACGTGGGGAAGGGGGGGCGGAGGGGCTGTGTGTTGCTGTTGCTTTAGGCAGCGCCCCCAGCAGCTCCCATTGGCCGGGAACGGGGATCCGCAGCCAATGGGAGCTGCTGGAGGCGGTGCCTCAAGCAACAGAAACACAC
>NW_020666003.1:0-1520 GCF_002925995.2 Terrapene triunguis | reverse complement strand
GGAAAACAAAATAAATGTTTGGCATTAAAGGTTATAAGGAAACCAGGCAGGCAGAGAAGGAAGCCAAAGTCAGCAGCAGCCAGGTTGAGGATGTAGATAGTGAAGATGTTCCTCTTAATGTGGAAGCCAAAGAACCAGAGCACGATCCCGTTCCCCACCAGCCTGAACAGAAATATATTATTTGGAAAAGTGGAGAAAAATTAAACAATTAAGAAGTTGCAAATTTTCATGCTAACTAACACAGTTGATTACATCCTAAATACACTTTGAGTCTTAACAGATAAGAACAGCTTTCTATTATATGTATTCTGTGAGATTTAATCTTTGGCAAGTCATTTCCTTCTTGGTTAGGAGATCAGAAGCAATGAGAGCAGGGAGGCAGAGATGTGACACTACCTGACGTTATAAACTGCTCATGAGATGCCCCAATGTTGTCAACTCTGTGTTCCACCCTGCCCACTGTGAAGACATTTCTCTGATGGGACTTGGTGGGGACTGGGTGTCGGATTCTGCACAGGAGCTGACAGGGAAATTCTGTCTGGATTACAGATTATTCCTCAGAAAGAGTTCCCAAGAAGATACAATTGGGGTCCCATGTGTTAGTATCTGTTAGTAAATATTAACCCTTTTAGTCCTTTTCTTTTTGTATATTTGATTAATTTATATATTAACTATTATTTAGAATCTCTATGATATTAACAAAGAGTATGTTTGAATTCTAAAACCCAGCATACTGGCCCTTAACCTACAAATAACCCTATTCAGGAATTCTATGCTTTAGGCTGTATCTAATAATCCTTGGCAACTCCATGTCAATAGAACTCCAGATATTCATGAAAACCATCCGCTTATATATATATGAGGGAAAATTGTTATGGCAGATGTTTCCTGTTGGGGAATCAACAGGGGAGAATGATGATGGGGGGAAGAAGGACTGACTGAAATATATTATCTTGAAGAACACTTGGTCCTTTCAGCTGTAAACAATTATGCCTTCACACATCAATCAGGTAAACTAAGAATGTATGGATATTAAAGGAAATTCCATCAGAATGTAAGAAATTACATCTGAACATATGGTTCTGGGAGAGTGATTCTGGCAAAGACGGGTCTCTTTGTCTAAAACCCTTATATAATGACAGAAATTTTGGAATTTAGCTAGGAAAGGAAACTGTTGCGCCCCACCAGTTACAGTGAAGAAGAGACACAGAGCCAGCTTTTACCTCACATCAAGGCTGTTAATGTATGTGTTCTTTCTGTATTCTGCATAGTGCTGTACTAATCACTGATTGATAATCTTTAATTCCAGGTGAGGCTGTTATTCGACAAACTAGAATCATCATTAACTTCAGATATGCAACGCATGGGACTGGAGAAAAGTAAGGTAAGGGTTACTTGCTGTGTGCTGAGCTTATGTTTGTCAGTCTGTTTGTTTGTTTGTGTCAAGGCTGTATCCCCACTTTGAACTTTAGAGTTCAAATGTAGGGGCCTGCATGAAAACTTCTAAGCTTATCTACCAG
>NW_020666002.1:0-1020 GCF_002925995.2 Terrapene triunguis | reverse complement strand
TTCACTAGGCCGCATTAGTGCTTGTTTTGGGAATATCAGGGTCATCAATGTGGCTCTTCTTAGTAAGGCTCTGATTCAAAAGTACTCTTACATATGTGCCTCAATGCTGAGAAATTTACAAATATCTTCATCCTTTTCCATATGTCAGTTTGTTGGTTTTCCCTGAGGAATGCAACAACATTTCTGGGAAATTGCTCAAGACTGTAGTTAACAGTGACCGTTGAAAAGTAAAGCACATTGCTGTAGATGATTCCAGATGAAATGTTACTGTTTGGGGGGTTTTGGGAAGGCCAGTGGGATAGGAGTGTGTCTTACTTTAATTTCTGTTAACATCTTTATCTTTAGTTCACTTTTGGTGGTGAAAATTCCTTTGGTTCAGATTTTGAAGGACAAGACACTTCCTCTTCTAACCCACAGAACTCTGGCACACCACATGGAGGCTCCTGATGATTTAATTTTAGATTTATTGCCCTGCTGATGAATCAGTATGTGAATCATCCTCCACAAACCTGTTTACACCAGTAGTCTCACTCTGCACACATTTTTAAAATATCCCCTCTTCATCATTCATATCGATCACGGTTTCATGTCAGGGTGACAAGATGTTCCCTTATTGGGCAAGTCTCTGTCACTCACACATGCACTTTATTTCATTTCATACTCAGGGCCAGCTCTAGGTTTTTTGCTGCCCCAAGCAAAAAATTTTTGGCTGCCCCCCACCCCAGCCCTGGGCTCCCCCCCCCAACTGCACCCTCCTGCCGCCCCAGCCCTGGGTCACTGGTAACTCGCTCCCAGGGCGGGTCATTTTGGATGTGCACAGAACACAGACAGGATTGGTTACCATATGGTTACAGAACTGCAGTAAAGTGGAACAATTTTCAGCTTGTGTGACTGAAGGATATCTGGATGCATATTATAAGACTGTCCTACATAAATGAGGAAAAGTTAAGGTGCCTTTATTATTCTTTTGTTCCATTCTTTGTTTCTATGGGGAATTTGCCAATGCAATATTACTGTCTT
>NW_020666001.1:0-1141 GCF_002925995.2 Terrapene triunguis | reverse complement strand
GAGCAGACAGACCACTGGACTTGGACTCTGGATAGTTGGTTTCTATGACTGTCCCTGCCACTAGACTGCTGAGTGATTCTGGGGAGGTAAATTTACCTCTTCTTGCCTTAGTTTCCCCAGCTATAACATGAGGATAGGGACGTGGAGCTTGGATTGTATACATAAAGCCTCCACTTTGGAAATCTGAATCCCAGATTCTGGACCCCCGGGATTCACAAAACCAAGCTTGGTTAATGGCAAACCCTGTAGGCACATAAGTGTTTGCATCAAAAGGGCCAGAGATGCCACCGAACATGTCCTCTGCAGCCCCACACTGGGTATCTGGACGCCGAAGCCCCAGAACGACGCACAAGCCTGTAGAAGGTGGGCAATCCCCTGCCTGACTCTCCTCCAGGGCCCCATCCAGCAGGTCAGGTGCCCAGATACTTTTGAAAATCCCACTGGGCCCCCAAGTATCTGGAAACAACTGGCCCAAAATCATGGCTGAAAACGGGCAAATAATGAGTTCTGTGCTAACGTCCTGTGTTCCGGGGCCCAGGTCAGAGGGTTTCCTTTGGGTTTTCTGCTCCTTTGAAGGGAGCCTGGGGATAAAATACAGTGTATGAAAAGAAAGTTAATTATTCAATTTTCTAACATTGGAGTTCCATGCTGACATTGCAACCCTGTATATTTAGAATGCAGGCTTCTGATTTTTCAGGGGTGTGTGTATATCTAGAAGTGTCTCACCCTACATGGAATAGATGCCCAGTGTTCCAGCTGAGTCCACTTCGCCTGAACCCTCTCACTCAGCACAATCTCCCCTCATTGTCTGAAATTTGAGCAGCCACAAGTTCCAGTCTCCCACCAGCTGATGGGTACCCACATGTTGACTCTGATACAGGTCCTAATAACAATGGGGTCACAGGTTTTAGGAGGTCCATCTCCACTTATGCCCACAGCTGTGACTCTGTAAGAGCAGGGAAACATGACCTGGGACTTTGCTTCGGGCCCTACCCCAGCTCATGTTATATCTAGCTAACCCAAGGAAATTGACCTGTTAGAATGGTCGAAACATGAATTTCCTGCAAGCTTTCATTAGGGCCTCCTGGACCTCTTTGTTTCTCAGGCTGTAGATGAGGGGATTGACCAGGGGAGTCAGGAC
>NW_020666000.1:0-1050 GCF_002925995.2 Terrapene triunguis | reverse complement strand
CACACAGGAGGCGGCTGGTTGTTGACATCTTTCCCTTTCTGTTTCAGCCAAGCGCACTTCAGAGCATCCCTCCCCTCCCCCTCCTCAGCCCCCAGCAGCTGTTGTTCATGCTCCCCAATCCTACCTATTTAAATCCCTTTACCCATTCAATCCTAAAGAAAGCAAATGTAGAAACTCTAATATCTGGACATATCAGAGGAGGCATTTATCTGAATAACTCCCCTTTTAGAAGGAATGGAATAAAGATCCAGCGTCAGACGTGGACCCCCATCGCCTTCTGTTTATAAAATGGGACAGGGGCAAGTTCCTTTTACCCATCCTCTCCTGATCAAGAGAAGGGAAGGAGCAAATGTGCTTCACCCACCCTCGCTTGCTCACAAGAGAGAGGGAAGAGTAAATATCATGTATCAGCCCTACCTGCTGATGATGGGGGAAGCTTTTTACCCACATCCTTCTGCGGCTACTGATGGTGGGGAGCACATGCTCTTCACCCACCCTCACCCCTCCTTCCTAGCCTTCCTCCCATGAGAGGCAGTTGCTAGGGCGCCTTCCTCCTGGAGAAGGAGGATGGAGAAAGAACTGAGGAAGAGGATCAATAACAAAATGTCTGAGTTGGGGGGAAGCAATGTCTCTGAGGGGGAGGCAGGCTGCTCTTCGCCCCGAGTAGGGCCGGTGGGGAGTGTCTGCTCAGTCTGGGGATGGGATGGGATGGGAGGAGTATCTCCTGCTCTACAAAACGCTGCTGCGGCTGCTGCCATATCCCCCTCGGGGGAGCAGGGCCTTTGCCCCCCGCACCCGGCTAGGGGTGGGCAGGTGCCAGCCTGGGGAAGCTGGCGGAGGAGGTGTGGGGGGGAAGCTCACCTGCGCCGGGCTGCGCCGGGCACCACGCGCGGGAGAGGGGGGCCTGCTCCCAGGCAGGCCGAGGGGGTGTGCCCGCCGGCCCGGGGGAGCGGCGGGGAGCAGCAGCCGGACCCCACGGGGTGAGGCGGGGTGGGGGGCGGTGCTCCCCGCGGGGAGGCGGCTCGCGGGCCGGGGCCGGGGCCGGGGCCG
>NW_020665999.1:0-7476 GCF_002925995.2 Terrapene triunguis | reverse complement strand
GTCGACTTACCGCGGTAGTGTAGACATAGCCAATATCATTATCTTACCTCAGTCTTAACTCCCAGTGCACAGCCGTGCCTGCAGCTCCTGCCTTGTAAAACAGCCCATGTGTATCTGCAGCTCATCACCTCTCCATGTATTTTCAAATATCATTTGAAAGGCTTCCCCCCCTTGACTGCCTCTTCACTTTCCTCCCCTATGCTGTTGCCAACTCGTTGTGAGATTTGGTGTTGTTTCTGAAAGCCCCAGCTCCTGGAGTCATGTTATTGTGTGAGAATCTCCAAGCTTTCATTGGGGGAAAAAAGTTTCTAGCCCTCCCAGTGGCAGAGGAAAGCTTGAAAACGGGAGGCCTAAACCCTCAAAACTCAAAAGGCGAATTAAAAAGAACCTAACATTTATTATTATTTTTAAATCTCACGATTTTTAAGCCAATCTCATGATTTTTAGAAGGCTGGGCTCATGATTTTTGAACGTCCAGGGTCGGCAATTCTGAAAAAACACTGTGAAATAAGCCCCAAACTTTGAGCCCAGAAGCATGTAAGGTGTCTGTAGTAGTAGATATAGGAAAACACAGCAGTGCTCACAAGGGGGTTCAGTCCTGCCAAGTGTTGAGTGCCCTCAACTCCCATTGATTTCAGAGGCTTGGGTACAAAGGCTGAGCAATTGACACCGCTAGCAAATATATAGGGATTTCCCCGCCTCTTCCACCATTTCTCCACCCGGTTCCCACTATTTTCCCTGGTCGCCAACTTTTTCTTGATCCCCTTCCTCCCATCTCTACATGCGCATTCGGCTAGACTGGAACATGATTGTTCTGGTCATGTTTCTGGATTGACACTGCAAAGCCAGGATATTCTCGCTCTAATTTCCATCCTGTTTATTGTAGGTTGGTTCTGCACTTCGACAGCGGGGGCTTCCTCGTCTTTTACAACTGCCGGATCCACTGGTGCACCTCTCCCGCTGTGGAACCTGCTTCTGACATCCTGTCTCCCAAGTTCCATCGGGGGCAGGCCTTGGCAGCCCTTCGCCAGCCGACGTCCATCTGCTACACTCTTCTGGACCAGAGATATTTCTCCGGTCTGGGTATGTTCCACCAGAGAGGGGAATACCCTCCAGAAATAGTGATATTTTGGGCCAGTTAGAGATGGGTCTCAGATTTATTAGCTGCAAACCCCGCATGTTAAATGTCAGCATAGAGACATGACTTCTTCTTCTTGATATCCCCGGATATCTCAGCTCTTTATGAAAACAAATCTGTTAGGACTTAATTCTCATGAGTGCCAACTTCAATGGGAGCGGTCATTGCTCAGCGCCTCTGGAAATCAGGCTCTTAAGTTTCATAATCCCCCTGAGAGGTAGATGAGTATTATCCTCTGTACAGACAGAGAACCAGAGGCACAGCGAGGTTACCTGACTTCCCCAAGGCCACAGAGGGAGTTGGAACCATAGGCACAAAGAGAGGTCAATAGCTTCTTCCTCCTAGACAAGCACTCAGACCCACTAGACCGTGCCTTCTATTCATGTGATTGGTTCTCACTGTCTCACTATTGCACCTGTGTTTACGAACCTCTCTTCTCGCCCCATGATCCAGGGAACATCATTAAGAACGAGATCTTATATTTGGCAAGGATCCACCCATTATCGCAAGGCTCGCTCTTGGCTCTCTCAGATCTTGAATCCTTGCTGGATCATGCCGTTCAGTTCAGCACAGACTGGCTGCATAAGAAGCTGGCTGGAAAAGGATTACACTATCAGATCTACCTGAAAGAAAAATGTCCTCTTGGGCATGAGGTGATGCAGGGAACTTTTGGACCCCGAGATGGGTTTAAGAGGCTTAGCTGGTGGTGTCCTCAGTGCCAGCCTTTAGTACCTCCTGAAGGGAATGACCCCAAATTGCTTAAATGCTGAGTGAACAAATATGCCAGCCTTAATGTGGATTATGAACACACTCTCCTTTCTTGCAGAACGTTGCCTTCTGGTCTTTTTGTGACAGGCTGTCAGTTGTACTGAGCAGAAATCACTTATCCTGGAAGGCAAAATGTGGAGAGAAAATAGAGCTTCGTTAAAAAGGGAGGGGATGTTTTTGTGACCCTCCCAAGTCATTATTGAGCTATGAAAAGAAATAAGGCAAACAGTAGTAGGTGTCAATCTCCCCCAGAAGTTAGGAATTGTAGCCACTGAAATATTTGGCACGTTCAGATTTGCTCATGTAAAAAGTTGAATATGTTCAATTTTTCTTCTGCCAGCAAAGCAGTATAAATAACTTCTGTGTGATTGTCTTGTTTGTTTGACTGTTTTACAAACCTCCTGCCAAACCAATTGGCTGGGAAGAGTGAGTAATGGGAAGTAGAACTTTTCTCCCCTAAGCCAGCGATTCACGTGCAGCCGGCTTGATGGTGATTAAGCATTCTTATGACTCTAACAGGTTGGCACCATGTGTTCACATCCCAAAACCATTGGCACCCTTCTTGGCACTCTCAGCTGAGAGCCCAGGGCTAGAAGTGGTCCTTCCAGCTCAGGGCAGAGTGGGGAAAGCTTTTACTACAACTGCCTGTGCTAGCTTCTGACGCGGAGCTCTCGCAATTCAATGAGAAACTCTTTTCTTCCAACACCAGCCTGCGTTGTTGTAGAAAGAAATCATGCTCTTGATCCGCTTTAAGATGTTACAATCAACTCATTTGCATTGTGGCTTAGATCCGTGCTAGATATGTGCTCACCAGGTGCTGACGCTGCTGCATCAACTATTTTTAAGAGGATGTGTCTATTCCCAAAGACTTTGATTCTGGAGAAATAATTATAAGAAATAATCCCGATTTCCTAACAGGTAGGCAAGACACTCCCTAAACTTGCAAACTGCATCACCTGCTGGCCTTCCTGAGGCAAAAGCTTGAATGAACAGAAGAGGCTACATTCCACCCTGGTGTAACTTGACTTCAATGGGGTAACACCAGGGGTGATCTTGGCCCATGGTCTTTATGCTTTGCAACTAGACATTAATAAACTTGGGCTGGGTCAGACCAATAGGGTGGAGAGAGTGTCAGAGTCAAAGGCCTCCACTGGGAACAGCCGCTCCAGCCATTCCAAATTTGCTGACTGGAAGTGCTGTGGCAGTGTACAGGGGAAAAGGCTCTCTTTCACTTAAACCCTGATCCAAAGCCCAGGGAATCCACTGGGTTTTGGATCAGGCCTTAGCTAGACCCTAAACATATACAGCTGTATGAACCAAATGCAACAACTCAAATTGCATTGGGAAGTGACGGGGAAGCCAGTGCAGTGTGGCGCATTTAATGTGCCTCCTCCATCTGCCCTACCAAGCCGGCTCATTGAATTCTGCATCTGCTACGGCAGGGGTTCTCAAACTGGGGGTCGGGACCCCTCAGAGGGTCGTTAGGTTATTACATGGGGGGTCGCGAGCTGTCAGCCTCCACCCCAAATCCCATTTTGTCTCCAGCATTTATAATGGTGTTAAATATATAAAAAAATGTTTTTAATTTATAAGGGGGGTTGCACTCAGAGGGTTGCTATGTGAAAGGGGTCACCAGTAAAAAAGTTCGAGAGCCACTGTGCTACAGCTTCTGACTGTTCTTCCGAGATAGCTCCAGCAATGCAGCCTGGAGGTCAAAAGAACCTGAATAGCTGTGGCTTGATCTGCATCTGAGAAACGTGGTCCCAGGGGTCATGCTGTCCCACAGATGGAGAAAAGCACAACTGGCCACTGGAACCAGCAGGGACTCTGGTTTGTTAGTCTCTAAGGTGCCACAAGTATTCCTGTTATTTTTGCGGATACAGACTAACACGGCTGCTACTCTGAAACCTGGAACAAAGGAGGCTCCAAAAGTGACACACACTGTTCTATTAATAATTCATATTTAGTACAGAGCAGAAACACTGGTAAGAGGCAAGGATGCATTACGAATTCAAATCTTCATGATTTAAAGTGCAAACCAGCCTGACACCTCCAGCCAGACGTTGCGACTAGCAGCCAGTCACTTGTCCCTTTAGGCCGACGCAGGTGAAAACCAAATCAAAAGGGTGCTTGAAATGCTGGGCTTAGAAAGAAGCAATGGAGAAATACCCCTGGGGCAGAGGTGGTGAGGTCAGTTGATCTATTGCAGGTAGTTGTATGGGCCCCCGTTGCCCTTGTTGGGACACTAGCCATTGTCCAGAGACCATGCGGTTGACCCATGGGGTTGCAGCAAGTTGCTGACCTGAGGAGGGGAGAGGGCAGTTGGACCACCAGCGGGATCAGGACCAGTGCGGGGTCTCGGCAGGATGCAGCGCAGGGAGGGGGCTCTCCAGGGCACACACAAGGTGATGGGTGACAAAGTGGGACAGGCTGGTGTGGTGCCAGGCACAGGGACCATCACAGCTGGCAGCAGCTGGGCTGCTGAGGGCTGGTTCTGGGGAATCAAAGCAGTTGGTCCACAGGTGCTGGAACTAGGGGTGTCTGGCAAGGGATGGGGACGGGGCTAGGTCGGGCAGGGGCAGGACACGCTGCCCCTGGGGTGGGTTTTGCTCGGGCTGTCAGAGGCCCCCCTCCCCGCAAGGCCGCCAGATGGCAGCCTCCCTGTCTCCGAAATGAGCCGCGGCCCCTTTAAGAAACCCGGCGCCTGTTCCTCGCCTGCTCCCCTCGCGAGGGATGGGTGGGCGGTACCTTCCCCTCTCAGCCAATCAGAGGAATTCGACATCCGTCACACCAGCCCCGGAGCCGGATTATTGGCCCGCGTCCTTCTGGTGCGAGAAGGGGGCGACCAATGAGCGGCCCGTCCACCCACGGAGCCGCGAGCGCCGCACGCTGATAGGCCGGTGTCAGCGGGGGTGGGCGGGGTCGCGTCTTCCCTCTCCGCGCCGCGGAAGATGCCCCGGCAGGGGAGCCGCGGAGGGGCAGGTTGCTGGGCAGAGCGGGCCGGGGTGGGAGCGACTCAGTGCGCGGGACGCCCAGCGCCGGGGCGCGCGGCTGCCCATGGAGCGGGTGGGGAAGTGGCTGGGCCGCCCCCGCGAGATCTACAACCTGCTGCGGTTTAAGATGGGCGGCGGCGCGGCGGTGATGCCCCCGCTGGACCAGGTGAGCGGAGCGGGCTGGGCCGGGCCGGGGGTGCCGGCCCCGGGGCGTCTCGTCTCTCTGCTGACCCGAGAAATTCACGGGTTCTGGTCTGGGGAGTTCCGCCCAGCGCCTCTCTGCGTAATGCGGGCTCCGTGGGACGTGACCCACTCCCTTCCCAGCGCCCTGCCGGGATAACCCACCTGGGCCTCGATCTTATCATCGCCTCCCTGCAAGCAGCACCGTGCACCTGCCCAGTGCCCCACTGAAATCCGTGCGGCCCTCTGGGGGTACAGGGTGCTGCCCACGGGGCTCGGGCTCATGACACGCCTGGGGCTGTAACCCAAGCGTTTAAAATCCGATCCTGCGCATGATTATCTAACCTCTGGTTAACCTCGAATCGGGATTAATTGAAGATCAGTCGTGTCCCTTGGAAAGCCGCCTGTTCGGTGCCTTTATCCCAAGCACTCATCTTCTGCAAGGCATTTTGGCATATCGGAATTGTGCTGCCTCTGGCACACACAAATGGGCACATACACAGTGTCTCATTGATGTCACCTATTCTTTTTGCGGGAGGGGGACCTTAGTATGTCAGTCAAATAGAGAGAAACAGGCACTGTTTCGTAGTTAACCCCCCTTCTGCCCAAAATTGATTTTTATAGCATGCCCCCTCCCATATTCTGAAAGCTTGGTCCTGTTTCCTTTTTTATTTCTATAGTAGTACAAAAGATGGGAAAGACCAGCGTTCAACAGTTCTTCACTATCCCTGTAATTCTCTTTCTCAGATAGGATGATCTCTGTTCAGTGCTCTTGGAGGAAAAACACAAACACCAAGGCACCTGCCAATGTGCCTGTAGGAAGCTCAGGTCAATCTTGTTGACACATACATCAGTCCTAAATAAATCACCAATTGTGCTCATGTCCGAGACCTCTCTCGTTTTTCACATATGTGAACATGCTATTGGCTCGTTGTAGGGTTGGTCATAAATTCTGGATTATTGTACTGAAGTATTTTCTTTAGGATAAGAGGGAGACATAGAATTTACTAGGAATTTGCTAATAATTATAATCGCTTGGCATGTGTGGGGTAGCAAGGTAGCTTTCCCAACATTGACAGTCTTCCTTTAACCCATTGAGCCCTATAGAAGTTTGGTGTATCCATCTAGGTCTGTTGTGGTGTACCAAAGGCTATCTCCCATCAGCTCTGAGGCCTCAGTGAGTAGGGCTTGATGTTGTTTCTTGGCCAGTAAAAGTCTATAGCATATTATCAACTAAATGGAATGGACCTTGACACCTGACTGTTGGCCAAGACAAGGCTCTGAACTGAAGCCTGCGGCACACAGTCTTCATTAAGGCCAGAGTGTAGGACTCAGGATCAATGAAAGAAAATGGTTGGAGAGACATGAGGTTCATCAATTCATCTTTCAGTCAGTAGTTTCACATAACCCATGAATAACTGTCAGAGGGTAACAGCTACTGAAGTCCAATCCTGCTCCTATTAAAATCGGTGGCAAAACTCCATTGACTTCAGTGGGAACAGGGTTAGGTCCTTAAAAACAACAAGGAGTCTGGTGGCACCTTAAAGACTAACACATTTATTTGAGCATAAGCTTTCGTGGGTAAAAAACCCACTTCTTCAGATGCAAGGTTAGGTCCTTGATCACTACTGACCAGAATTGAACCCTGGTCCTAAAGAATACAGAATTCAGTGCTGTATTAATCCCATAGTCCGTTACTCTTGAAACTAGTTTTACTTAAGATCCTGATACTGCACGTCACCCTGTATGGATGCAGGCATCTGCTTGGGCAGAGTCACTTGCAGAACCAGTGGAGCTTAAGACATTGATTGTGGAAACTTCAAACTCATTGGTGTGGGTGTGATCAGTGTGGGTCAATGAGGCTGGATGCAGGTAGACCTCTGTGCCTGTGGCCAGCTGTGCTGACTTCAGTGGGGTTCCACCTATGCTGATCGGCTAACAGGATCTAGACCTTATTTTGTGTTCCCAAATTGGTGACTGTTAGCAGTTACTCTTCAGAAGGGTGGTAGGATCATAAGTGCTCATTTTAATTGACCAATTATCTTCACATTTATACTACTTCCTATGAGAAATTAATTTGAGGTGAGTCCTTCACCTTGGGGAAGATATCTTAAACGTTCCCACTCTTTCCAAACAAGCCTCAAGTCTTCATCCAGTTAAAATCTAGGGGAGATAATGCCGAGATAACATAGTGAATGGTCTGTCTAAATTATGTGGGGACACAGATAATTCAGTATATAAAGTATCAGAGGGGTAGCTGTGTTAGTCTGAATCTGTAAAAAGCAACAGAGGTTCCTGTGGCACCTTTAAGACTAACAGAAGTATTGGGAGCATAAGCTTTCGTGGGTAAGAACCTCACTTCTTCAGATGCAAGGCCGTCTGCATCTGAAGAAGTGA
>NW_020665998.1:0-2238 GCF_002925995.2 Terrapene triunguis | reverse complement strand
GGCCCTTTGGTGCAGGGGCTAAGCAACAATATAGTGATTAGGACAGGCCCAGGACCCTATGCCTGAGCGTTGGGTGAGGGGGAAGCCTGCCACCCGTAAGCGGAGGTGGCGGGGGGGGACGCAGGCCCACCCACTCCACTGCGTCCCAGCCCGGGGCCCTAGCAGCGGCCACTGCCGCTGCGGGTCAGTGGGGTGTCCTGACCGAAACACACTGACATCGGCTCATATGTGTCTACAGCCTGACCGGGGTCGGCTACCCCCGGGCTACTTCCAGGTTCCCCCTCAGGGCCTACCTCATCCGTGGCACCGGGCCCAGTCCAGTCCACCAGCATGGGCTCCTCTCGGCTGGGGCTTGGTGGCAGGTCCGGCAGCTCCTCGGGGAAATCCGGCCAATGGACCTCGGGCGGCTCCTCCGGGTAACAGCAGGGGCGGAGGGGCTCCGGTGGCGTCTCGCCTTCGGGGTTGGTATGGGGGAGTTCCAACGGCTCCTCCCAGTGACGGGAGTGGACGGGCTCCGGTGGTTCCTCCTCGTAGTGGGCTCGGGGCAACTCCGGCCAGTTAGGGCCACGGCCTCGGAGGCCTCCCGGCCGCGAGCTCCCCGCTGCACGTCTGCTCCCTGCGGTGGCTGGGGCCGCACTGAGCTCTGGCAGCCGGCTTTTATACTTCCTGTCCCACCCCTTGACTTCCAGGGGGCGGGAACAGGCGGCGGAGGCTCCGCCCACTTGGGTGTCTGTAAGGGCACTCCCTCTGCTGGGCAGGAGGGGAGCCACACCGCCTCACTACAGTGACAATGAAATGCTAAGGGAGATTAGAGAGGCTATCAAAATTAAGAACTCAATAATAGTGGGGGATTTCAATTATCCCCATGTTGACTGGGTACCTCAGTCACCTCAGGACGAAATGCAGAGACAAAATTTCTCGATACTTTAAATGACTGCGTCTTGGAGCAGCTGGTACAGGAACCCACAAGGGGAGAGGCAATTCTCGATTTAGACCTGTGAGGAGCGAGAGATTAAAGAGGCTAGGACTTTTCAGCTTGGAAAAGAGGAGACTAAGGGGAGATATGATAGAGGTATATAAAATCATGAGTGGTGTGGAGAAAGTGAATAAGGAAAAGTTATTTACTTGTTCCCATAATATAAGAACGAGGAATCACCAAATGAAATTAATGGGCAGCAGGTTTAAAACAAATAAAAGGAAGTTCTTCTTCACACAGCACACAGTCAACCTCTGGAACTCCTTGCCTGAGGAGGTTGTGAAGGCTAGGACTATAACAGGGTTTAAAAGAGAACTAGATAAATTCATGGAGGTTAAGTCTATTAATGGCTATTAGCCAGGATGGGTAAGGAATGGTGTCCCTAGCCTCTGTTTGTTAGAGGGTGGAGATGGATGGCAGGTAGGGTGACCAGACGTCCCGATTTTATCGGGACTGTCCCGATATTTCCTTGTTTGTCCCACGTCCCGACTGATGTGTGTCCCAACCGATGTGCGGTCTGGACACTGGACAAACAGGGAAATGCTCCGGAGCCCGGAAGTGCTCGCGCCCCCACCCCCGTCCCGACTCCGCCCCCTCTTCCCCCATTGGCTCCCTCCCCGAATCCCCACCTCTTCCCCAGGCTCACCATTCCTCCTCCCTCCACAAGCGAGGAGGGAGGCCCGGGAGACGCAGGGGGAGCGTGGGGCCGGGGTGAGTGAGAGTCCGGCCTGGCCCCGAGCAGGCAGGACTCAGTCGGGCGGTAGGGAGAGTAGGGGGCGGCCCGCGGGGCCAGGCAGCGGCTGTTCTCCGCCCCCGGACAGCGGGACTCGGGAGCAGCCGTTGCTGCAGCTCCCACTGCCGCGGGGGGAGGAAGTGGCCGATGGCCAAGCTCGGCGGCTGCGGCGCTGGCGCCCCTGAACCCTCCGAGCCTGGGCCTGTTGCGGGGACCCAGCAGCGCGCATACTGCGCCCAGCCCCTGGCCAGTCGCGTCTGGGCTGCTGCCCAGCTGGTGCTATCCTGCGGCGGCCCGGGGCGGAGGCATCGGCGGCCCAGCCCTGTTCGTTCCCCTGTGGGACCCGAGCGGGACGGGGGTGCTGGGCCTACTGCCCCCACTCCAGGGCCGCCGCGGGATTGCACCAACTGGGCAGCAGCCCAGATGCGACTGGCCAGGGGCTGGGCGCAGCGTGCGCGCTGCTGGGTCCCCGCAACAGGCCCGGGCTCGGGGGGTTCGGGCCCGGGCGCCAGAGCCGCAGCCGCCGAGC